>NW_010421459.1:35942-70340 GCF_000710305.1 Buceros rhinoceros silvestris | reverse complement strand
AAAGAGTGTTGTCTTTGTGTAAAGTTTGGTCTTGACTATAGAAAGACTGCGTTTCCAAGCAGTATGGAAAAGATGGCGAGTCCTCTTCACTTCAAAATGGTAATACAGAGGAAAATGCTTGGGAAGGAGGAAGCACTTTGATTAGACATGGAAATAAAGTTAAAAGTAACGTTTGACTATTGTGAGTCCTTAGTGTTATTGTTGGAAGTCTCTTTCTGAGTTACAGTGTCCTGTTTCCTTGAGATGATGATTAAAAAAAAATGTTTCACAGAGCAACTAATCCAGCTAAATCAGCTTTCCCTGTTTGACTCTTTGTAATATCCTGTGAGAGGAAAACAGAAGTGTAAATAAACTCTCTAGATTTGTGTGCAAATCAAAATCCTCTTTGTATACTCAAGTTTTAAAAGGTTGCGAAAGGTCTCTGATTTGCAGTGAACACCAGATCAATAACTCAAAATGAAAATGTTTTCATATAAAAGTCTGAGACTTAGAAAGGCCAGGGAATTGAAAATTGTGATTTTTTTTTTTTATTATTTTTCTATTTTTTTAGCCATTTTAAAGATTATGATGGTGGCTTCTTTCTTTTATTCTATTTTGTTTTATTTGGGGTAGAAATTAGAATATTTTGAATTTTCCATGACATAGGATAAGTTTTCCTTGCCCAGATCTTCTGTTTTCTTGTCCCACAATAAATTTTTCTTTTGCTGGGTGCCTGTGAGTGCAGACATCAGCACTTCTACAGTGTGCCTGGAAGAGCTGGGGCTCATCAAAGACCCAAAGAGGCTCATGTATGTGGGTTAATGTGTGCTTTTAAATTCAAAAGATTCAGAGGAATATTTTTTAACCTCCTCTCCTAAAGTTCATAAACAACAGTGTCCAGAAGTTCAAGACTGCAGACGGTTGAAACTGAACATTCAGTTTTCAGATGCTTACAATTCCCTTCCCTGATAAAGAATTGACTCACAAACAATTTTATAAATTATGACTTCCTTTGTTCCTTTAGGCTCCACTGAGGGAAAGACAATTATGTGCTTATTGATAGATGCTCTTGAATCAAGGGCTGATGGTTTCCCAAATGCTAATTTCTCTGCTGACACTGCTCATGTGTGAGGAAACCTCGCTAAATATTAAGACCCAGGCAACAGTCTTACTTAAACAGATTTTTAGTGTGTTCCAGCTAGCATTCCTGAGAGTTAGAGAGGCCTTAGATCTTTTAGCCCGAGGGATCGCGGGTTCCTCTTGTTACTCTTTCTATTTTCTCTCTTCAGGTGGCTGAGGCAGATGGGCTATTTGTTCATCTTCTTGGAAGGTAAATGCGGTGTCTATTCATGGTTTCAGTCCGTCTGTTTGGAATGTGCTTTATATTTCCTTTCCATCCAACTGCTAATACTTGGTTTTCACTACAGAAATACTTTCTTCTTTTTTTTCTTTTTTCTTTTTTTTTTTTTTTTTTTTTTAACTGCTGCTGCCATTGGCCTATGTGAAAGAAGTTGTTTTTCCATTCTGGGTAATTTTTGTTAACAGTTTCTTAAAAGGTGCCAAATATGTGGTGCTCATAGACACACTTTTTACTGGCCTCATTTGGATTTAGACCAAGGAAAAAAAAGCTTTCCTGCATTGTGACCTTTAGTAAGCCAGAAAAAGTTAGTTTTTAAAAGTGCTCCCAAATGTAAACTTAGTTCTCTGAAAATCCACTACTTAACTTCTACCAAGGTTCTAGCTCTATGAAAAATGTGGAAGATGATACCTTTAGAAGAAGTAATTTGAGGATTAAATCCCGCATATAAAATGCTTTGATGGTGAGGTGTCATGTAAGTACAAAATATTACTATGTTATTTTGTAGCGTTAATTTCATCTGTATTTATTGGCTTGTATATCTGCCCTTTTGTGCTCTCACCGTGAGAAAATACGCTGGCTCATATAAATACAGACTTGAACTCCAGATGGGTCATTCCTGGCTTTTAGCTGTTGAGACAAAGTTTCCCCCCACAGTTATTCCCTGTGAGCCTGCAGTAGTGACATGAGGGACTGTAGAGCAAGCAGAATTTTAATGGCTATTCAGAATTAAAGCCTGGTAACATCAAGCAGGCAGGAGCTGCCAGATCAGCCACATTTCTGAAACAGAACTTGAAGATGGATTCAAAGCAGTGGAATTTAAACATAGATGTATGTGCTGTAATTTGGAAATAACTCGGGAACTGCCATACAGCCCGGGAATTAAGATGTCCAATTAACTGCTGCTGAAAAAATGATTCACAATTCAGTGTAAGCACTCAATAAAATAGGTTTTTTTGAACGCTTATCTGAACCATCTTTGAAGTATGTAGCTCCTTGCACTTTGCTCAATTGTAATATGAGCTTTTTATGTGCTTTCTCACAAATCCTGATTTTTTTTTTTTCCCATCTTCATGTGTAGGCATGTTTACGTAAACCTGTGATTAGACCTAGAGTTCAGCAGCAGTTTCTTTGTCACCTTTATGTCCAGGTCAGAACTGTGTCATATACTCACACTCCTGTAGGGAAGGTATGTACGTTTTGCTTCCTGACATTCATTCCTTGCACTTTTGCTCAAACTTCAGTTTGAGCTAGGTGGTTTTTTCAGGCACTTTTATTTATCATATTTATTTTTAACTTACTGAGAACTATCTCATACTCATAGAGCAACCCTGAATATACTCTCTGACTGAACACTTGCAAGGATTTCAGGAAGTGGTAGGGTAGAACATGCTAGAGAATGCCCTTGCGAGAGGACAGAATCATCAAAGACATAATTCTTCAGAGTGTATATGGTAAAAGACGCTACAATCACAGAGGATTCTGAGAATACCATGGAGCAGTTCTGCCCTCTGGTTTGTGGTTTGTTCACAGTCGTCTAGGGCAGCGTCACTGGCTGTTTTGTTCTCCTTTAGTGGCAGCCCCACTAGTCATCACTTTCTAATGAAAATCTAATTGAAATTTAATTCATCCAGGAAGGTGTCATTAAAATAGATTAGATTAATCTTATTGAACGTGAGGAAATTAAAATAAATTACTCTATTGTTCTTCTTATTAATAAAAACAATTTGATCCAGAGTAAGTTTGTATGATGCAACTGCAGTCAAAACCAGGTATGCGATGCTTGCATACGTACGTGACTATATAGCACGCAATATATGCACACATACACGCGCACACTCAGAACTGGAAGCAATAAAGAACGACCTTTCCTGTGAATGGGAGCATCTTTCTAACTGTGGATAGGTAAAGTGACAACTGAGGAACATTGTTTGTTTGCTTGCTGCTATACATTTTGTTTCTGAGTTACATCTGTTAATCTGAAAAATGTAGGAACGCTGGATGATGGGAAAGGTCCGTTCAGCCTAGTTACCTGTATCTGACTTAGACGGAAAGCAGGGTCTTGGGAAAATGCTCCACACTGGAGGAGTCATTTGATCATGGATTCTCCAAGACTCTTCCAGCAATAATTTCTGAATTAAGAATTTCCTAGGCCAGAATTTCCTTAGCTGATCCCTATGCAAAAGCTGTAGCAGGCATTTGATTATCCTTTTCTGCTTTCTCTGAACTTTTTCTGCTTCTGTGATTTCCTTCCTTTTAGAGACTTAGCTCTGAAAAAAAGATGCACCCTGAAATATTATTAATGTCTGATTACCTTTCTCTTATAAGGTTCATTTAAGTGCTTAGCGTTAGTTAACTGAGTGACTAGCATTGTGTGCTTTTAATGTTATTTAAACATTTTTTGAAAACCAATTAGAATGAGTCTTTATAAACATAATGGATTGTCCTGACTTTAACTATAAAATAGGGGCAAGTAGTCAGAGCTGTTCCTGTTCCTTTACGCTCAGTGAACAGTGTCAAAACCTCAGCAAGGTGTTGTTACACCCTGCCATACGTTACAGCAGCTCCTGACTAGCCAAAGCCGGAGCCAAAAGCTGCACAGGGCTCAAAAGTGCGTTTAAAGCTGACCAGAAAGGATCTGTTCTTGTACTAACTCAGTTATGTAACCAAACAGTGCTTCCTCACTGATAACTCTAGCTACCCGTGTCGGTGGTAATTTGTTCTTGTCTCAAATTTGCAACCTAAATCTGGGTAGTGTCATAAGCAATCATCATATTTCCTGTATCTCCTACCTGTAGTCAGCTTTAACTATACGCGCTCAGCTCCTCCCCAGCTGGTTTTTAGGAAACTGTGTTCGAAGTCATGCATCCACATAGTGAAGATGAAAGCTAAGGACATAATTTTCATTTATGTTCTTACACTTTGGGCAGTTAAATTTGAAAATATTGACGAGACTGCCTTTTCCATACCTCTCACTTTGAATGAGCAGCTCTGAAATACGTGCAGTAAATGAGTTTGCTCACGAACAGAAAGCTCCTGGCCTCATGGGTTACCAATTTTTAAATAACCTGAGGAAGGTAGAATGGAGGCTGATTCCAAGAAGCCTAGCACTGCTTATAAGGAAATGCGGTATTACGTTCTTCACTTTGACTTTTGGATTTGCTGCCTTTTCATAGTACGCTGCTATTATTTCACGTGAAAATTGATTATAATCTTAGTAACACATTTTATACACAAGTTTTAATGTTCCACTGTTTGTTCTGCAACTGTTGGATTTTTTTCTAATCTCCTCTGTAAGCTGGTCATATTTCTTTAAGTTCTGCATTTTTTCCTGTTTTTCCATAACTTGAATATTTTAAAACAGTACTTTGAAAGATGAGGGGATTTAAATTTGTTAAAAAGTTACCTTCTATACCTCTATACCTATAAATAACCAAAACCAACATGTGAAAATCTGGAATCAGCTTAAAAAATTAAATTTAAGGAGGAAAAAAAATCTCAAGGAAAAATATTCTTTGAAGTTGTAATAACTGCGAAAGCTTGTATAAGAAATCATAGCAAGCTAAACTCTCAGTAAAATATATGTGTGACCAACATGATAGTCACAAACATCAGCTCTTAAAGCTAGAACCCTTGAAAAACAATTTTGTGGTATTTCACAAGCCAAGGAAAAGGTAAATCATATTTCAGCTTTTCCCATTGCTGCAGACAAAAAAATTATGTTACAATTATCAGTGAGTTCTGATTGTTTTATACTTAAAATTGACATGAGACTGGTTAATCTGAAATATCAGATTGCAATAGTAAACTTTGCAAATATTTTTACTAGGTGCAAAATTCGTCTTTATGTTCATAACCACTGGCTTTGGCTGTATGAGGGACCAGCTTTGCCTGCCAAAAAATAGAAGCATCTCCTGGTTGTACTCACTCTTGTACAACACCTTTTTGTTTGTATATATAACTAACAGTGCTGAAAGCGAGATGAAAAATGGACCTCTAAGTGCACTGTTGTAGAGTTTGTTGATGGTATAGGCAGAATTACCACTTGATTTTTTTAAAAAACCTTTCTTCTCTACTTTGGAGCTTCTGTTAATCAGTAAACATAGCATAGGGATGTGAAAGATGGTTGCTAGTAGGTTGTCTGGCTACACGTGTTAGAAACCAAGTGTTCTTGTTAGGTGATATGTGTTTCAATCTGTTTATTAAATAGGAATTATTTGCTTATTAATCAGGAATTTGGGTAAAATTCAGAACAGAGTCAAAATGGACAGGAATATTAATCTGTACATATGCGGACGGGCCCAAGTCTAGGACCTGTAACGTCAAACTGAAGCAATGATGTTACACAGCATTGCTGAAAGCTTTAATCCTTTCCTAATGAATTTAAGTTTAAAAGTTGTCTTTAAAAAAATTTAAATATTGAAAGCACAGAACTGTTAGGAGAAATATAAGAACATGGAAAAGGTCAAATTAAGCAACTTTTTTTAAAGTCAGTGTTTAGGATGTCACGTTTTTTTCCTCAGAGCTCATATTAGATCCTTGATCTGGAATGACTTTGACAGGAATTGTATTAGACAAGTCAACTTTCATCTGTTAGTAATTAGGTTGAAGTGATTGGAGGAACTTAGTTTAGGTTCTGGATGAAATGGATAAGATCTTAAAAGTTTCCTAATGGAAACTGTCTGATTATATGCTGTAGGTCAATCTGATTAAAGCATGCTAGAGAGTGAAGGGGATAAGCAGAATTTTTTAAGGAGCTACACTGCTTTCAAATTTTATGTGTGTAAATGGACTTTATTTATACCCATCTGTGCTCGTATTAAGTATGGAATAGCCAAGTTCGTGCAACCCCTAGTTTCTCATCCATTGCAAAGAAAAATGTTTTAGTTCAAATTGCATTGCGTTTGCCTCAAATTACACTCTGGGTTGTGAAGGATGCACGCACAAATTATTTTTCTGTACTGCTTCTTTTTGGCAACAAGCTGGATGGTTTGTTTGTTTTGCTATTTACAACCCTTCATCTCTCTGTACAGTACAGTTTCTGGGCCTGATTCTCCAATGTCTTTGCTCAGATGTAAGTTCACAAAGGAGGCAGAAGGAATGAAATGAGTAAATAACATATGGCATATAACTAATTTTACATGTAAATACCTACTGAGAAAGCTCGTAAACAGAATCTCCTGTTCTATACTTGCCACGTGGCCAATGTGCCCAGTAAAACTAGGATATTTGTCAAAGTTTCGTCTGAGACCATAAGCTTTCTATTTAAAATCTACTTTATATTATCCACTGTCCTGAAATGTCCTTTCCACTTCTATGCAGCAGTGTGCTTTATTATATCATACTGCTTTGGTCATGTTGCATAAAGTATTTCCCAGTGCAAATTTTTTTCAGCCTTTTCCAGGTCTAGTCAAGCCTGTTTTATGTTATTCAAATTCTTTACCAGCAGTTCATTATACATTCATCAGATCTAAGAAAGCCCAATATCACCTTTTTTTGGGGGGGCGGGGCTGGTGGTGGGGTGGTGGTGAGGGGATCAAGGTGGTATAGTCATAATTAATTTCAGGCTCCCTTCATGAACCCAGTTCTGTTAACTTCTTGCTTGTCCTTAAACTGAGTTAATAGTCCATTGCATCTCATCCACATTCAGAAAGAGAAGCAGTTCTTGCCTCAGGGGCTCTTATGGCCAGAGGCCTGCAGGGTATTAACTACGGCTATCCATTGTTGTTAAATGAGCAAACATTCACCAAGTATCTGTACTCATGTGGGATAGTTTGGAACAGATTTCATTTCAAATGTGGATGCAAATATGAAATACCAAAAAAAAAAAAAAAATTGAAGCGATGTAGATGGCAGGGCATTCCTTTGAGAGAGAAGGACAAGCTGCTGCTGAAGGAAACCGCCTCAAAAACTAAACTGAGTTAATAGTCCATTGCATCTCATCCACATTCAGAAAGAGAAGCAGTTCTTGCCTCAGGGGCTCTTATGGCCAGAGGCCTGCAGGGTATTAACTACGGCTATCCATTGTTGTTAAATGAGCAAACATTCACCAAGTATCTGTACTCATGTGGGATAGTTTGGAACAGATTTCATTTCAAATGTGGATGCAAATATGAAATACCAAAAAAAAAAAAAAAAATTGAAGCGATGTAGATGGCAGGGCATTCCTTTGAGAGAGAAGGACAAGCTGCTGCTGAAGGAAACCGCCTCAAAAACTAATTTTTTGGTTCTATCTCATCCATCTATCTCTTTCTTTAAACATCTTTATTACATTAGACTATGTTTGCATGCGTGCCATGTTCGGAGCATGACTGACTGCTACCACTGGTTTAGTATCTCCGTAGTGATTGTCTGTCTCCTTGTATCCTGACTGTTTGGGTTGTACTACGTTATCTCTTAGGCAAGTGAGAAGTCCCTTACCTAGATTGATTTAAGAGACTAAAAGGCTGTTTCCCAGGGAGGTTCCTCTCACCCCACCCCTGAAGAACACAAATTGTTTTTCACTGTGACATTTTGGTATTTGTTGTTGTCACTATGGTGACTTGAGTTTTCTCACTTGACAGCATAGGTCTTAAAGTAAGTTAATAAATAATCTCTTCTACCCCAATTAGTTTTACTGCTCAGTTTTTTGAACTCATAAATCTGTGTTTATAATATTTTAGTCTGTTTCAGTGAAAGATGCTATGATGTAAGAATTTCTGTATTATGAACATAGCAGGCTATAATTGTGGCAATTCCATTGAAGCACTTCATCATTCTCTTTGACAATAAAATATTATTCCCTACAATGTATTTTTTAGTCTTTTTTCCAGACCATTTTTAAAGGTTAGTTTTAGGTGTTCAGTCCATGCCATATATGTTTTTTGCTGAATTAATTTTACTTCTGATGCAGTAGTTTTCTACTACTTTGCAACAAGAGAACGTACTGTGAAGCTATCGGGGTGATGAGTTTTCTTCCACTGCTTTAGAAGACTGCTCCTTGGCTGAATATGTTTCAAGGCTAGGAAATTACCTGTTGCCTTGTAGTCCTACTTTTACTGTATTTATGCCCTCTTGGATGAGTTTAGAGTTATTTTTCTTGCTGCGTTTTACTCACACTTTTCAAGGATTTCTCTCATTGACATATATTAGCCATGATATAGAAAATTTATGTCTTTCTTTGGTTCCTTTCTCAAAGGTCAGATTGTCCAGCTTCTTAGCTTGGGTTTTTCTTTTCTCCACATTTTGTAAACTCTGAAATGCTTAGAACTCAGCATTATGGGGCTAAGCCACGACTCTGCCATTTAGGCAGGTCTTAATACATGTCTGATCTATGATGGATGCACCTCTGTTTGCACATAATATCATATCAGAGCTGTTACTTTTGTTTTCCTTCTTGCTGGTATAGTGATTGAAAATCATAGCCTTCTTGCCACTGTTACCTCAAGACTTTTTGAGCACTGCTGCATTTCTTATATTTCTGTGTGTTCAAAACCAATTTTTTTCCTTACAGACTCTTCCCTTTCTTCCTCCTCCCCCCCTTTTCTCCCTCTTTTTCTTCACCACATCTAGCCTTTCACTGCTTTCCTCCAAAAGAGGAAAACCAGCAGTTTTTCAGCCCACCAACTGTTGTTACTGTGAAGTAGAGATGAGCTGCAAGTTTTTAACCTAGCCTACTCCAAAACACCTTTTTTGTCTCTATTTGTAGGTAATATCTCCTAAGGCAAGCAAGCACAAATATATTGGACTAAGTTTCCCAGACCCAGATCCATAAAATAAACCCCCCAAAGCCTTAGGACTTGTTGACAGGCTTATGTCAAAGCCTGTTGCTTTTCTCTAGAGGCAAGGTAGTTCACTTGGAGTTTATCGTCACATCTAGCCAAGTACATAGCACCAGGAATGCAAGAGGCTCATGGTGTAGAGCTGGACTTCAAGAGAGCGTAGCCACTTGTACTTTGACCCTCGTGACCAGGAGAAGGCACTGGAGTTGGGTTCAATAAGCATTCACAAATGCCAACGTGAAGTCTGCCTCAGGCATTCTTAGAGAAGGAGATATAAGTTCCTTGTGCACAAGCTCTGGTGGAGACTGAGGAGACAGGGTAGGAGCCTCCTTCTTTCATCACAAAGGAATTACTTATTTTTTTTCTTTACTTTCACTCTGAATTTTTATTTCTGTTTCAGGAGCTGAATACCAAAAAGTGGCACCAAAGTGGTGCCAACTTGTAGATTCATAAATCTAACCTTAAATGTTGAAGTTACTTTTTAATTAGGCAGTCATCTTTCTAAAACTTTACCTGTGTTGTTCAAGCACTTCCTAGGAATCATGAGATAAAGTTTGGCATGAAGTAAGGCTTACTTCTGCCTGTTGTGATGGTTTATTGAATTCTTTGTCATTTGTCATTTCTTGTTGTTTACATTCATGCTCAATGAGGGCAAATCTGTCCTTGCCCCTGTATTCTCCAGGAAGGCTTATGGCATTATGTCAAATACCTCTCTGGACACCTACTACAGTACAACCTCAACTTTGCTTTCATGGGATGTTCTTCGATAGTAAATGCAAACAATCTGTTCTTGAATGGTTGTCTTATCACATGTTTATTTCATCATTATATTGCTATAGTTTTTCTATTCTTTTTTGTATAAGACAAAGCCTAAAATGTGCAGGATACTTCTTGACCATTTTTATAACATGATTCCACAAACACTCATAGGAGCAAGTTGCAGAAATGGCATCTAGATTTTCCCAGGTGATTTCATATATACATAGAAGTGTGTGTATTTATCTAGATAATGCATTTAATCGTGAAGCATACCTTCCAACTGTCAATAGTATGATTTAGGACCTGCATGCAAAAACATCAAAAATTGCAATCAGTTTGTATGTATAGTGGTAGTATGGTAAAATATATTATCTGTTTGTTTTACTTGATTTTCAAAACCAGTTGCTAATTAGCCCATAAAATGATTGATTAACTGATTTAAAGTTTTATCTGTTTAGTGAGTTCTGCAATTAATCGCATATGCTCCCAAGAATCCTTTAAGTTTTTCCTAAAAGTCTATTATGCATGGATAATTTGAAATTACCTAATTTCTGTCTGGGACTTTATTTTTAAAATTTTTTTTCACCTGCTGATAACCTTAATTAGCATTGATAATTCTGCTTCATTTCCTCTTCTATTCCTCATTTTCTACACAGATTTTGTTTTGTTTCAAATATCTGAACAACCCCTTTAGGAGCCACTCAAGATCAAGTACAATAAGCAGATGGGCTGTGGTATTTTCTGCTTTGAAACATATATTTGGGTTTGGATCGGGGAAAAAAAGAAAAATTAAAATGCAGACTGGTCAAGATTTCATCTCCAGCCCAGTTAATGCCAAGTTTTTGCATTAACTTCTTAAAAGGATAGGAGACCTGTCTTAGTGGTCAAATGTTTCAGGCTTTCCTGCCTGATACCACGTGGGTGGTAGAGCATATCTTGCACTATCACCAGCCCTTTGATGGAAAAAGTTGATAACAGGTGAGGAGAGGAATAGGCTCTTTATCTGAAAATTAACATTGGTAGCTTCATACCAGAGCTTCAAGAGTGTTTCATCATAGTTACCTAAATTTGGAGTGCTGGGTCCCTTTCTGGGCTCCCCAGTACAAGAAAGACATGGACATACTGGAGAGAGTCCGGTGAAGGTCCACAAAGATGATTGAGGTCATCTGTCCCATGAGGAAAGGCTGAGAGAGCTGGGACTTTTCATCCTGGAGAAGAGAAGGCACAGAGGGATCTTATAAAAGTGCATAAATACCTGAAGTGGGAGTGCTAAGGGACAGAGACAGGTCCTTCTTCATGGTGTCCAGTGATAGGACAGGAGGCAATGGGCACAAACTGAAACGCAGGAGCTTCTGTCTGAACATCAGGAAACAATTTTTAACTGTAAGGGTGACTGAGCACTTGCAAAGGTTACCCAGGCAGATTGCAGATTCTCTCTTTTTTTGAAATATTCATAATCTGTCTGCACATCGGTTTTAGTGTTTTTTTGGGTTTGGGGTTTTTTTTCTTAATGTTTTTTGTGTTGTTTCACTTCTTCAATTTCTGGAACTCAAATCTAGTAATTAATGACTTTCAATCTTTATAAAAATTTTAGTGAATTATTTTTCTTTAAGTGACATTTTTAAATAGATGCAAATTCAAGATGTAGAAAGAGTGGCTGTGCGTATGTGAAGTGGTAGTAGTATACGAGTAGACATAAATTATAAGAAAAAGTATGTTTTTAGTCTTTGGTGATTTTAACTTTTCAGGTTCTGAAGGCATATTCTGGTCAGTCTTACATCTCTGCTGGACAAATGCTCTCTTAATAATTATAATAAATAAAGCCTTTCTCTTAAATCTTTTCTCATGTCTTGTGAACAGCCGAGACTTTAATTTACACAGTCCTAGCTATGATTATTGTCTTCTTCAATGATTTTGAATACCACCTAAAATAACTATGGTAAAAACACTTGTTAAAATATGTATGCTTAAATGATAAATTTAAAACAATGACTTAAAAGCTTTGTAAATATTACAGGCTGTTGGTCTGGGATTATTATCATCTAGTTCTAAACTGGCATCTACTCTAAAGCAGCTGTTTAGTCTCCCTCGTTCAAGAAGAATGGAGAAAAATGAGCGTTATCAGAGGATGACTCACATATGTTGTTTGTAGAATACGCTGAATTGGTCTCTAGGAGTGTTTACCCTTATTGACCATATGGGGACAGTAGAGGAGAAACTTTATTTAGCCTAAGGTTGGGTTGAGAGTCATAAAAAAAAGCCTTACTTTTAATTTAGGTAAATGAAGCGCCTGAATAATTCACAGAAATTGTTTTCAAGAATATGATCCAGAAATATAGTTTGACAAGCACCACTAAAGGGCATTAAAAGTGGCAGTGAAAGATGAATGGAGCAGCACAGATTTGCAGAAATTGTATTTAAAGTCCATTTTGTTAGGATTTTATTTTTTTAGCTAGTTTCTTGGCCTTTCAGAAACAGGAATACTGTCTTTGGAAAAAATCTCCCATCCATAGAGTGTCATGCACTCCAATCTCTCTTTCTGAACGTTCTCGATCTTCTTTATAACTAACAACTCCATAAAATAACCCGGCTGTGTATTATTCACATCCAAATTTCTCATTGTTGAATGCAAGTGGTTTAGCCAGATTCCACCTTTTGATGATAATTCACATTTATAACCCACCCCACAACATTCTTTTTCATGGCCCTAGTAATAAGTCACTTAATTTTCCATGTCTGAAGTCACTGCGAGTGCATCTTACTGTCTGTAACATACCTTCCTCCCTTCTGTCTCTGGCTCTTTGAGGTAGTGACAAAGTGTTTGGTATTTTGGGGGTGAATCCAAGACCTATATTTGCTGAACTGAATAGCTTATGAGTGTGGGACAAAGCAGAAGCCGTTGTTATGAGAGCTGAATAACGAAAAAGAAGGGGTCAGTTCTCTACCTTGGCAGCCCTGGAAGGAGTGGTGGTATAACTAAGATCCTTTGATGTATTTCTTGAGAGTACACATCAGGCACTTCAGCTCTCTGCAGGAACTCATGTTCAGCAGTTCTTAGGACTGACGACACTGTAAGTCCTCACTGACTTTGTGCTCTTTGCACTGTCTTGCAGTTTATACAGAATACAATACTCCTTCCCAAAATGAAAGAAATCTTCCTTGGAGATCCAGATATTTGTGTTTACCATGCCAAGCAGCTAGTTTACTGTATTATCATAGCAAATTTTTGAATTAAAGACATAAATATAGGTATTATTTGAATGATAACACTTTGATCTCATTCAGCGTCTACTTCTGAATGTAAACTTAATTTGGATTTTAATTCCTTATTCTTCAGTTACCAACCCATTTTTTGAAGCTATGCTCCAGACAGCTGGTCCCAAATAGCCAACCATCCTCTTTCCTGTCAACCCAAGAGTGTATTTATTTTCAGCATTCAAAGAACTACATGCAAGTAGATACTATCTAATTTATGATTGCAGAAGAAATTACAATATTGAAGTCGCATGTTCTTGTGGACATTCACAAGTTGGTGCAGCAGTGGTGTAGTGTATCACACACCTCAAACAAAAGACACGAAAAAGATATAAAATCCATTTGTAGCTCAGTAGAAACACAAGCCAGTAAAAAGGTGGAAAGTACAGCCCCTCGGCATTGCAGCTGTTCTATAGGTTAACAATTTTCCTAATTATTTGAGGGAGAAGGCATTAAAAATGTACCCACAATGTGTTCATGGGTCTTTTTCTTATTCTACCGGTTATTTCCAACCAGCCAATCTTGCAAATTAGAAATGTTAGTATCTCAAAAATGGTAAAGGTTTCATACTGCAAAAGATGAAATTTCTAAAGTTTCTTGAAGGAATACCAAACAAACTCTTCCACTTTTGCAGGCCCTTGATCATTCCTCCTTGGAGTCAAGATCATGAACTCTGCTTCAGGATACAGGGTGAGATGCAAAAAATGCCTTCTGAATTCAGGAAACTCCTGGAGGTTGAAGAATAGGAGCAAGAAGCATGGATGGCAAGAGGATTTCGAAAGCAAGGAAAGGACAGAAGGGATTCCTGCAATGCTCGCCAAGATCAGAGCACTGATCTCTGACCTTCTGCAGCTCCAAAATCACAGCAGTCTCCATGGATGACCCTATACCAGTTGCTGCCTTCATTCAAGGATGGGCCATGTCAGGTCAGTTGTTTACGTCTTTTCTGCAAAACCCTTCTGAGTCCTTTTCCAAATTATTCATCATGTCCATGGGAGGGTGTTGAGACTGGGTGATCTTTAAAGGTCCCTTCCAACCACACAGTCTATAATTATGAACTTCTTTTTCTCCAACACTTTACCAACATATTCACAAACGTCTTGCATTTTCCAGAGCTCTGAAAATTGTTGTGGCAAAAAATTCCCTCTCACTCTTTCTATATGCAACAATCTCAGGAGGCAAAATATGGACAGAATAATAATGTTTCCTCCAATTTTATTTTAAACTTTAATTTCACAGTTCTCTCTTTTTTCCAGATTAAATCCTCCAGGTTGTTAGAAGGCTTATATTCTAGATGCCAGTTATTATAACAGGCACATTTCTGAAAACATCAACAGGTAGTTAAAAGTTCTCTGTTACAAGAAGGCAATTCTCTTGTTCAAGGGCTAGTGCATAAGAGGGACAGGGTAATAATTAATCTTACATTATTCTGCCATGATTATCCAGGACAACCACAGAAATACTCACAAAGCATTTGAATATTTATTTGAATGACTGTACGGGTGAATAGATAATTGAATCAGCCAGAAAATGCACTTCCAGCAGACCTTTTGCTCTGATCAGATCAACAGATTCTTAGTAAAAAGGCTGCCTGAGAAAGTGAGGAGGGAAGTTTTAGTTAAGCTGAGCTAGCCAGCTGAAAGATAATATATGTTGGATATACGAATGGTAGGGGGTGCTCTGTGAGGACAGGCTGAGAGGGTTGGGGTTGTTCAGCCTGGAGAAGAGAAGGCTCTGGAGAGACCTTAGTGGCTTTCCAGTACTTAAAGGAGGCCTATTGGAAGGATAGGATCAGTCTTTTTGGCAGAACTTGTTGCTACAGGACAGAGTGATGGTTTTAAACTAAAAGAGGGGAGATTTAATTAGATGTAAGGAAGAATTTTTTTGTGATGAGGATGGTGAAACCCTGGCCCAGGTTGCCCAGAGAGGTGGTAGATGCCCCATCCCTGGAAACATTCCAGGTCAGGTTGGATGGGGCTCTGGGCAACCTGATCTAGTTGAAGATGTCCCTGCCCACTGCATAGTGGGGTTGGTGTACATGACCTTTAGAGGTCCCTTCCAACCCCAACCATTGTATGATTCTATGACATGAAGTAGTCATCGGCACATAGTAGTGCTGACACATTCTTGGTCTGTAATCCCTTGTAAAAAGTCTGTGTCTACAAAGCAATGAAAGCCAAAACAGCTTTTTTTTATTATTATTATTCCCCAAAACAACATTAATTTGCCTGAGTTAAATAGTAAGCAGGAAGAAAGGTTTAAACAATTATGCTTTTCCACCTCATCTTCCCTAAACCTTGCCTTTTCCTGGAATAGTGTGTTAAATTTGACTCTGGCAAACTGAGTTGTGATCTGGAGGAGACAAAGTAAGTTTTCTTTAGTCTCTTTTACCAGGTATATCTATCCTCCATACTTCAGTGCAGAGTAGAAGCCCAGCTATAATTTCTCTAGACAAGGTGGCTTTGGTTCTGGGAACCGTTTAGCTTGCGTTGAGGTCCTATACAGCTAGAAACAAGGTAATCAAACCCACAGGCAGTTCTGCACTATTTGATCTGATTCTTCACAGTATCATCTGAGACAGATTTTAATGTGATGCATAGGTATAGCAACTCACTGCCCAGGCATTTTGGCTGCTTTGCACCCATGTCCCTTGGAGAAACTGGTTGCTCTGCTGTGGTAGTTGTGTGTTCAGGCAGTAGCTGATAATAGTCACAGCCCTTGATTCCCCTTCCTTTCTCCTCTCACTGTCAAAAACAACCAACCCTTTTGTTAGATTGGTGATTATCAAACAAGCAAATTCACTCTTCTGGGGCAGGGGATATTTTCCTAGATGGTATGTTATTGTTAATCACAGTTTAATTGTGATAGAGGTCTTTTTGATTTAACTTCAGAAAGTCAAACAAAATAATAGCCAGCAGGTAATGTGAACATTAATTAAAAAATTAATATCAGTTACTCTCATTTTCCACATCAACAACATAATTTAAAAACATCATAAATGACTATAAACCCTTTGAGCATAACAAGTGATCATGCGTGGTTCTCTCATCTATTCCCCAATCAGGGAATGAGAGCTATATGGCAATAATTTATTATGTTATTACTATTACTACCACTGTTATTATTTATTTAAAAGTCTTGGGGGGGAAATACATTTTATTCTGAAATTATTAAAATTCACTGTTATAATTAGATGTAAAGAAATCAAATTTGTGGGTTTGGATTTATTTTGGGTTTTGTTTGTTGGCTTGTTAGTTTTTACCTCCTTGCTCCTATTTTTCCAGGCTGGCAGTATAAATTATTCCTGAAAAAATAAGTGTAACAGAAAAAGCAATAGCCTATAGGTGCCTGGGACTAAAATGTCCTGGCCTTTAATGATAAAGCCCTGCTCCTTCATTATCATCTAGTATTAATATAGAGAGATGATATTGTCCAGAAAACCAAGAAAATTTTCCTGTGTTTACCTCTTTAATTTATGTGCACTTTCACTTTGAAACAACTTTTGGGGTTTTTTTCAGGAGTCTCAACCTTATTTACAAGTCCAATACAGCCTTCAAGTCATTTGGGGTTTGAGTTTTTGGTTTTTTTAATTTTATTTCCTTTATTTTTCCCCTGACCAATTCAGCATCCAGCAAAACTGGTTTGTCATTCCATGCTGCTGTTGATGGAAGATTTTTTTTCACATGCTATTGATCTGAGAAGCCAATGGGTATTGATAAAGATAAAAGTTTTGGGGTTTTAAAAAAAGGTGTGGTTTTTGGAATATATGCTCTATGGTTTTGCTTCTGTTTTCATGTAATGTCATTGAGTTTTACACAGGTTTTACTTCACTATCTGATTTTTATCCAAGTATGACAGAGATAATGCTTAAATCACAAGGAGAACTGGCAGATAAATTGTTAGCAATGGCTACCCTTGCAGAAGTTTAAATATATCTAAAATTTAACGTCTTGTTGCTCCATTATTCTTCCTTTACTCATTTACCTATAAACTCATTATTGTAACCAGCTAAGAAATGTAGTCAAACTATTGCATCTTCTCACTTGTGAGCGCCTCCTTCCCAGTACTAATATTTATCCTTAGCTAGCAAGATTATGCCTAACAGGACATGGCTGAGGATTTTCAACTTTAAAAGCTCTAATTGTTCAGGTTTTACTTCATTTTCTTTCCATATTTACGTTTCTTCACTCACAGAAGTTAGAAATGATATTTTATTTTTAAATGATCTTTCACGTTTAAAAGGAGAGATAAAGGTGCACGTTTGTAAAACTTTTTACTAACGGTATTTGTGTGAATATCTCCCATGTGGTGCTTTGAAAATGTAGCCAATGAAGCCGGTCAATTTTATTTTATATATCCCCACTGTTGAATTTCATGTCCATTTACTGTAGAATGATGTTCTCTCCAATAGAGTTGAACAGAAGAGTGCTTATCTTTATTCATAAGGCCAATAAATTGTTCAAAGCACACATCTGCTAAAGGCTGAAATGACTACGAATGAGATGAATTGTGACTTTGTTTAGATATCCAATCAGTTATTTATGAAAAGAGGTACATGCTTTTTGTTGTTCCTTCCATTCTTTTGATTTTGATGAAGTTTGTGATGTAGAAATACAAAAACAAAACCATACATGGGTGATTTAATGATAATGTATGCCAACACAAGAAATAAAACCATGAAAATGTCCACTAAGCATTTTGGTATTTTCATTCAATTTCTACTTAGGCCATGTTTTGAAGCTTATGGTAATTCCTCTGCACAATGCAGTGAATAAAATAAAGAATTTAGATTTGATATTAATTCTCCCAGAAGAGTGATTGCTTTAAGACACTAATTTGTGATACCTTAAAATAGTTTTATTTTACTTGAAACTGTCTTTTAGCATATCAATTTGGAGTTACATCTTTTGATGGCTCTTCCATGGTCTTTGAGCAGTACTGGACTCTTTATGCCTCTAGGTGTTTATAGTGGCAGTGATTGGCAAGGTAGATGCCAATGTGCTTAGCATAAAGACAGAGCAAAAAAGTACTGTGCAATTGTTTCAATTGCTAGCAGCTTAAAAAAATCCATGCACAGTAGAGGTTTGTAGATTCTTCATGATTCACCCTACCCCACTGCTCAGGGGAACAAACACAGTACGGTCAGGGAACACAAGATCTTTGTTATCAAATCAAGCATGAAAGTAGTCCTATAAAAAACATGACTCAGTTTTTCTCAGCAACAATAGTGCTTACAAAATATACAGCAGAACAAGCAACACCCTTGTTTGTGGCTGAACAGAAAGCAGAGGAGACTTCTATAAAGGGTGGATATAAATAATCATATTTGCTATTAGGATTCTATTTGTTCCTGTGGCAATGAATGATCATCTTTGACTCTCTCTTTATATAATTACTCTTATCTGTATTTTAAAGCATCCCTTGTGATGCAGATTGAAAATTCATAATAGACTAAGGATGGCATCAACCTTTTTTTTTTTAAAAAAAAACCCTCATATTTCATTAATAGGGTTAAATTCAAAATGTGTTTCTTTGTTTTACGTCATGAAGTCTGATGTCTTCTGCCAAAAATGAATGTGTTCTGTCAAGGTGATTTTGAGAAATATTTATTGTATTTCTTCATGATTATAGAAACACTGGTCAGTCACAAAAGTTTCCACAGGCCCAGTGAGATTTGGGCGCGGACATGATTCTCATGAAGGCACAAGCTGACTCAGGGATACAGCTATACCTTATTCTGTATTATCCTTCCTAGCTTATCCTTTTACCAGCTGCTACAGTAACTTTCTTTTAGGAAAGGATGTCTTTATCTGCGCTTGATCATAGCCACATTTCCTGCAGGATATTGTGAAGAGAGTATGAATAAGATGACTGTAGAAAAAGAAAAGAGAGCCATTTATAGCTCAGCTTTTAAGCTGAAACCAAGGAAAACCAGATTTTTGTAGTCCTTTTTGGCTCTGATATAGACTTCTTCCTATGTGTTGTTGAGAAAAACTATCATAATGCCTATGCACAAGAGGGCTAATTAAGTCTGTCATTCCCTAACTTTTGAATGTTCGATTTTGCAACCTTAATGTTCTTTTAATGTCCTTTGTATGCAGTATACATCTATATAGTTTCCATTTATTATTAAAAATTGATAAAGCACTAGCTTTTAATGACATGCATGCTTAACTATGCATCCTTAATGTTCTCAATATAGTTTTTAAATGGGATTCTGCATTCAGTAGTGTCATTCTTTAATCACCTAATATAAACAAGGGCCCTCCTTTGTTTAATAAATTGGAAGAGAGGGTCATTAGACTCTAAAATATCTCTGAGCACAATTACATTTTTTTTGTCCGAGATATCAGGAACCATAATCCTGACTGAATACCCAGTGTTATGTATCAATCGCAGCTTATTGGTTTGGCAAAGTTTCGACCGCCTTGCTCAAAGAAGTAGTCACATATGTTGCTGTTCATTGCAGGAATAGATCTGTAATGCTGATAACACCTATGCACTGCCCTTGTGAAAGGCGGTTTTAATTTTCCATGAACACAATCCATAAGGTGCAGATGGTACCAAATAAAACATAATGAATTACACTGATACCCTGATACTTGCAGGGTTAAAATATGGACAGACAAGCAATGAATGAGAATGAACACAACCTAAGATTTTATGTGCTGTTCAAGGAATATAAAATCTCCAGAGGTGCTCTGTTGCACAGCCATATGTCGTTTTTGCACTTAAGGCTTGTGAAAGTTTAAAAGATTAATAAGATTACTGATATTAAAGTCTAAGCCCAGAAGTTCCCTAGAATCTTAAGAGAAAGAAACGACAGACACATAAGGGAAAAATATAAGCTGAGGGGAGGAGGGAGATGCATCAAGCCTTGTACTAGATGTGAAAAGAATTTCATTACTTGTCAATAGAATGGACTTTAATCTGCACTAGATTTTTCAACTTTATGTGCTTATATTACTTTGAGATATGTCTTATTGAGACTTACAAAATAGTGACATGAATTAAAGAAAAGGATCAACCCGGGTATATTTTCCTTTTCTGTAACATTTGAAACAGTTAAAGGCATCCTGAAGTTTTGACAACAAGCAAATATTTTGTAAGATGAACCAATACCTCGGTTAAATTCTTGCCTTTGAGTCGTGTGTCATAGGTCTAGGCTGTATATAACATTCCTGGCCTCTTGATTTAGGAGCACGTTTTAGCCCAAAGTGCAAAACATGTACACTTTTCTCCCTTAAAAAAGGAAGTGAAGACCTGAAGAAACCAATATATCAACACAAATGCTCTGATAAGTATTAATTGCATACAGTATTACAATGCCAAACATTTCAAATTAAAATATCATTGTGGGGCTACTAGTGTTCCATTCCCAGAGAGACCGAGATACCTGGTGGTTTTTCCTTGTCAAACCGATTTTTGTTGTTGTTTTCAGTGAAGGCATATGGTTTTTTAGCCATTTGCCCATGCTAGCACAGCACCAAGTTGCTTCTCTGTCTGTCAGGTAGTAGAGCTGCAGACAGGCTGCTTTGTCCTCCTTGGACATCACCTTAAGAGTAACAAACTGAGTGCTCCCTTGCTTTGCGACAGCCTGATTGCTTTTCTCTACCCCTCTATTCTTCCCTATGATTAATGAGAAGCATGGGGAGATTATTTTGTTTTTTAATCAGCCTCTAAAGGTGTGTGTGCACAGTGTCTAAGATTACTTCACTTACAGTGCCAGCTCCCCTTCCAACGTGGTCTGAAATACAGACTTTGTGCTCAAAAGTTAGGTCTCTCCCGGTCTCTCTTCTCCAGCAAGACTTCTGATAGGAAATCCGTTTAATGCAGTGGCAAGAGGAAACATTTCATCCTGCCTGTAGTGGTACACTATATATATACATATATATATATATGTAGACTCTGTATATATGGTATGCTATTGCTAGAATTACTAATGCTTGTATCTCAGATAACTGAAATAACTATATCACTCGAGGTAAGTAACAAAAAAACATTTTAGTAGCAAAAACTGACAGGAAGGGCCACAATTCTGAAACCTACTCCACATGTGCAGGCTACGATGTGAACAAAGTGGACTTTTGTTAGTGTCCTCCACAAAGGAGACCATGTCACTCACGTAGAAGAAAATCCCAAGGTTGGAGACCAAGTCTGGGTTCTAAGCAGAAGCTGTGGTGTCAAAAATTAAGGGGTAAACACATCTCAGTGGACCAAATACCTTGCAATAATTGAATTACCTGGAAGGTCAGCCTCTTTCTATACACCCTTTCATCACTGTAAGTAGATGTTTGTTAAAATATCATTTATACTTTTAACTTATGAATGTTTGGCGTTCTGTTATTAGTACAGACAAACGGATATTGACTGGTTTTGAACTTTTGCTAGGTGAAGTACAAAGTTTTGTACCTGAGGTGGAGCAAGCAGCCCTGTGCATCCACATGGGCTGGGGACCACCCTGCTGAAGAGGCCTGAGGGTCATGATGGATTCCATCATTGGAGGATTTCACGGCTTTACGAGGTAAAACCATGCTGATTTAATCCATTATTGGTGATGCTCTTTGATCTTGACCTGCAGAGGTCCCTTCCAAACATTACTGTAATCCTACGTTCATTATGTTTTCAGGGAGCGGAAGAAAGGGGGTGGAAGTAATCTCTATTCCCACGGTTGATATTCTTTTAGCAGAAAACATTTAAGGAGTTTATCACTCACCTTGAATGCAAGAGCCAGTTTGAAGGTCCATTAGAGTGCAATATTAGGAAGCCTGGACAATTTCCATCGGTTATTTTTTCCAAGTTATGTAAAACTCTGAAACTGCTTTAATTTAATGGGTATCAATATATTCTTTAAAGAGCATACCAGCTATGACATTGTGGAACAGATGCAAATTAATAAAATACTTTGATAAATCACTTCTTGGACTACTGTAGTCTGGAGACTTTGCATTGCAGAGGTTTATTGGCCTGCCGTAAAGACCTAAGAAATACAATTTTCCAACTTTGCTACGATAAGGACACATATGCTGCAACAACTTCTTAGTTAAGAGTTTTCTGAGTATCTGAATTATACAACAAGAAGTAGAACTAAAAATCGGGATGCTTAAATTACATGGCTGTGTTTTATTTAGCACCTAATATATTTGTTCCACTGAAGTTAAATATGGTGCTGCAGTTCAAAGATTGTCCAGGAAAGAGTTCTTTGGGCTATATTAGTTTATTCTGGGATATTAAAGCCTTAATTTGAATACATAGAATCACAGAATCATAGAGTCATTTAGGTTGGAAAAGACCTTTAAGGTGATCAAATCCAACCATAAACCTAACACTGCTCGGTGCACCACTAAACCATGTCCCTCAGCACCACATCTACACGTCTTTTAAATACCTCCAGAGACAGGGACTCCACCACTTCCCTGGGCAGCCTGTCCAAATGCTTTACAACCCTTTCAGTGAAGTAAGTTTTCCTAATGTCCAATCTAAACCTCCTCTGGTACAACTTGAGACCATTTCCTCTTGTCCTATTAATTGTTACGTGCACCACTAAACCATGTCCCTCAGCACCACATCTACACGTCTTTTAAATACCTCCAGAGACAGGGACTCCACCACTTCCCTGGGCAGCCTGTCCAAATGCTTTACAACCCTTTCAGTGAAGTAAGTTTTCCTAATGTCCAATCTAAACCTCCTCTGGTACAACTTGAGACCATTTCCTCTTGTCCTATTAATTGTTACATGGAAGTAAAGACTGACCCCCACCTCCCTACAACCTCCTTTCAGGTAGTTGTAGAGAGCAGTAAGGTCTCCCCTCAGCCTCCTTTTTTCCAGGCTTAACAACCCCAGTTCCCTCAGCTGCTCCTCATAAGACTTGTGCTCTAGACCCTCCACCAGTTTCATTCAACATAACCTTAACATTTAGTTGCTGGGTTGCAATCTTCATCCCCTGTTCCAGCACCTCGACATCATTCTTGAAGTGAGGGGCCCAAAACTGGACACAGTACTCAAGGTGTGGCCTCCCCAGTGCCGAGTACAGGGGGACAATCACTGCCCTGCTCCTACTGGCCACACTAGTGCTGACACAAGCCAGGGTGACATTGACCTTCTTGGCCACCTGGGCACGCTGCTGGCTCGTATTCAGCTGGTGTCGACCAGTACATCTTTCCAGCCACTCTTCCCCAAGCCTGTAGTGTAGCAGGTGGTTGCTGCATCCCAAGAGCAGGACCTGGCACATGGCCTTGTTGAACCTCATACTCGGCCCATTGATCCAGCCTGTCCAGAACCCTCTCTAGAGCCTCCCAAACTTCAAGCACGTCGACACACCCACTTAACTTGGTGTCATCTGCAAACTTACTGAGGGTGCACTTGATCCCCTCATCCAGATCGTTGATGAAGATATTGAACAGTACTTGCCTCAGTACTGAGCCCTGGGAAACACCAATTCTGACTGGACACCAACTGGATTTTGGGCCCAATCATGCAGCCGGTTTTTTAACCAGCGAAGTGAACACTCATCCAAGCCATGAGCAGCCAGTTTCTCCAGGAGAATACTGTGGGAATCAGTGTCAAAGACTTCATTAAAGTCCAGGTAAACACCCACAGCCCTTCTCTCATCCACTAAGCGGGTCACCTTGTAATAGAAGATGTGGTTAGTCCAGCAGGACCCGCCTTTCATAAACTCATACTTACTGAGCCTGTTCACCTGGTTGTCCTGTATGTGCTGCATGATGACACTCAGGATGATCTGCTCCATAACTTTGCCCTGCACCAAGGTCAGACTGACAGGCCTGTAGTTCCCTGGATCCTTCTTCCAACCTAGCTGGGCATCACATTTGCTAACGTCCAGTCAGCTAGTACCGTGGTCAGGACTGTTGATAAATGATGGAAAGCAGCTTGTTGAGCACTTCTGCCAGCTCCCTCAGTACCCTTGGGTGGATCCCATCTGGCCCCACAGGCTTGCGTGTGTCTAAGTAGTGTAGCAGTTCACCAAACATTTTCTCTTGGTTTATGAGGACTTCATTCTGCTCCCTGTCCCTGTGTTTTGCTGTTTTAAGGCCTCTGTTAGAAAAACCGGTATCACTATGTCATTGTTTGCTTGTTTTTAAAAGTGCTGCAATGCAGAGAAAGAGACATATGTGCAATAAACTGAATTTTAAATTTCCATCAGTTTTGTGGCAAGGCAGACTAATTTTACACTATTATCTTTCAATCTTTATATCTTTCAATTGAATCACAGATACACCAGCTGTGTTAAAATGTCTGTGGGGATATTAACTTTATACTGCGTATGAACCTCACTGCTAATTCTGTCTTAATACCAAGTAACTAAAGATACATGGCTTCGGGAATTATGTGAGCATTTAAGTGTTCTGCTCTAAAACAGACACGAAAATTGCTTTGGTAAAGGGAAATACTGAATGGTCAAATTCAAAAAACGTTGCTGGGAATTATATTGGTTGCAGACTCGAATTAACTTTATTTAATGCATATCTTTCTGGAAAATATATTTACCTTTTACTCTGCCTCCTTAAATAACTCGAATAACGTAGGGAAATCGTCTTCATATCTGAAGCATATTAGAAATTTTCTATAATGTAAAAAAGCATCTTATCCACTAGAAATAAGTCAAATAGGACTGAGGTTTTATAAACCACAATTATTTCTCTTTCAACTTCTGAATTGAGCTCTTATTGTTACTAACACCTCCTTTTGGTAACAGTGAAGAAGACTTGGGTATTTCACGATGCCAAGTTGTCCAACAGTGAAAAGGCTCTTTCTCGTGTTGCAGAATTGATGGAGAACGTAAGGATGATCTTTTATTATTCCTACAGTTGTTCAGCACTGCTCTTTAATGATTGTCCTTTGACTATAAATTGACTTTTTGTCTAATTTAGCTTATTAGTAAGTGTAAATCTGTATTTATCATGTTATGAATGCACCTGGAATGAAACTTACCCTGAAAACAGTGACGCTGTTGTATGAAAACAGTTTCCTGAACTCTGTTTTCATTACCATGCAGTCATTTCTCAGCCGTCAGACTGTAATAATAATATTACAACACTATGCACACACAGTACCAGCTGCTGACATCCTCTGTTATTCAGGTGAGAGACTACAGGAGGAAAAAAAAACAACTAAAAAGGTTTTTCTTCTCCTAGTACCCACTTTGGTGGATACTCAAGAGCTGTTGGATTCTTACTTCAAATCAGGGCAATGATCTCTAGTCCTAGAAAGCAATTAACTAGCAATTGTCACTGAACATACAAGGCCAGCTTATACCTAGAGCAGCACTTATCACTCTTATCACTAGAGCAGCACAGATATGATTTGGGACATAATGACTGAAAATTTGAAACCCAGTATTTAGCTCTCTGGGATATCACATGATGATATTTATTTAAGGAAATGGTCTCTAAATCTAGATGTTATTCAAACAACCAAGGCCTAGATTCCTGTCCTTTCTTTATGGTGCCAGATAATGAAATTACTTACTCAAGGGTGATTGGACATCAGTTGTATATAACTTGTTGGTCTTTTCTGTGATCCACGCACTTTTTGCAGCAATTGTTTTAATGAAAAGCTGCTAAAATAGGAGAAATGTGATAGAGCCAGATGGATTCTGACCTTTTCTCTTTGCTGGCTGCTGTACAAGTCTTATTTGCCTCTGTCCTTTCCCCTGCTGCCTTGTCCTTGAATGCTGATGGCTGGAGGTAGCCAACAGGCCACCTGAACCACTTCATCTTCCCTTTTTCCTAGTGAGAGGTTGAACTAGGTAGTTCACAGGTCCTTCAGAAGTGGTCTGGCATGAAGAGAAGTTTGTGGTACTCTTTCTTCTTTCTGGCTTCTTCCTTTCAAACTGAGATTCTCTCCAGTGAATTATTTAAACTGACAAAAAATGTTTTTTTTTTTTTTTACAGAGAGTAAAAATACTTCTCCTTATATACCTGCCCCATGTTGCTCTTTTCTTCAAGACTTTTGCTTTTGGCCTCTCTCAGAAATGATGTACTGGGCTAAACGGACCTCTAGTCTGACCCACAGCAGTTTTTCTAGTGTTCTTACTAAAATACCAGTGGCTGAGCCAGCTGTTAAAAATAGTTTAAAAAAAAAAAAAAAATTTCATTTCAGACCAAAGTATTACTTTAACTGTTACTACACAGACACAGTTTGCAATAAAACGTTGAGTAAACTGCCTGGGCAGAAAACTTAATTTAGATTTGGTCTGGGGCAAATGTGTGAACTGAGTTGCATGGCAAAGCCGTGTGAAATCTATGTGAGTTGTGGAGATTCTCACTAAGGTTTGGCCTCTGAATGACAAACTCACAATACTAATTTTTCTACAGTCTTAGGTTATATGGTACAGCTTGAAATTGATTGGAAATACAAAATTTTCTATGTAGGAATTTTCTTTTGTACTCTGAGAGGGTTGTAAAACCTGACATGTTCCACAATCCAAGTGATTAAAAATCAGTAATATTCCATCCAATTAGCAAAATATGAAACAGAAATTTAACTAGAACACACATAATATCTGTAGATTCTTGTTCATTGTGAATTATGTGTTCCTTCATTAGTCTCATTACACTATGATCTCTTGACACTTATTTTCAGGTACTTCCTATACGCAGAAATATGCGTATAAAAATAATATAGTGTACCAAAAATATTTTTATTCATCTGAATCCCTCATAAGCAATTAATATATCAGTCTGATATCTCTGTTCCTTTACGGTGTATCTAGTCGAAGCATTAACTCCTAGTGTATGCTTCACTGCTTGACTGTAAACAAATTAATCAGGTATGTTTTTGTTATCCTCTTAGGACACTGTCTTAGCTAGAGAAATGAAATGAAAACACGCTAGAATGAGACGCTTTGTAATGAACAACCATGCTTTTGTTTGGTTTCAATATCTTATTCGGTTTAAAAACAAGAATACTTATACAATATTTAATAGTTTTGGAATTAGTTGACTTTACAAGGCGAGGAAACCTTGCCAAGTATCACAGCAATTCTTACTCAGGAAGTATTGCACGACCTTCAGTAGCATGTTATCTCACAGAAAAATATAAGATAAAGCAATCTGGAATTATCTTTATAAGCTTCCAATTAAGGCTTAGTAATCTATAAATTTAATATCTTAAAAGCAAAGTAATTTAGAGATGTCCTTATTACTGAGATCATGGATTAGTTATATACATTAACTTACCTGTTCCATTCGATAGTGCTCAGTTCATGATTTTTTCAAAGCAGAGAAAAAGATTTTTTTCACTTACTCACTGAAGTCAGTGTCAAAAGCCCATGTACTTCTAATTAGTTGGAATTTCACTGAAGTTTTTTTCCCCCCCTTTTCCGAAAATTACTCTGCATCTATAAAAAATTCCTGCATGGCTATTTGCTCTTTAGCCTACTAAACATTCTCAGTCAGTGTACTTGTCTTATTTACAATGTTTACACTTAAATAAAGATATAATTGTTATTATATATTTTCTTATTTATTTTCTTTCTTAAGTTGGTAACTCCCTGCTCATTATTGTATTTTGCTTTCTCCTTATTTTGCTCATACTTGTATATACACTGCACACAAATTTGAAACTTTGCTGCAGTGTGAACACACACATATTTTACAAAATGTATTTAACCACTGCATAAAACATTGATTATCTGAAAGCACTAGATAAGGAATTTATCAGGCAGAACAAAATTTTCCAAAAGGGAGTACCAAGATGAATTCTTTTTTCAAGAAACCTTTTTAAATTAAGCTATTGAAATGTTTTAATTTCAATAAATTTGGAGGAAAATATCTATTTTAACTGATACTGAAAGAAAAGGGAGATACTTTACTCTTTTTGCTTATGCGTTTTATTTGTTTTTTTTCCATGAGTTTTATTTCTTCATCATACTGTTGGTATAAAAACAGTTAGACAAACAAATTATTTTCAGAAACTTAATTTGATCATTTTTTTCTGCATATGCTGGATTTTATTAATTCAGAGTATAAAGGTTCACGAAAAAAGTAGGAGACCAAACTTTTGTTTGTTTGTTTGTTTATTAACGTTAACAAATATTTCAGGACAAACATCACGCATTCTCTTTTTATCAAAGCCAGCAATTACCAGGTACGTATCCTGGGGTATAACATAGGATTCTCTAAGTTTTCTCTCTGCTCTTCCCTGGTTAAAAAAGTTATGTGAAAGAGTCTTTTCAGGTATTCTGCTGCCCAGAATTCTTAGCTCAGCCCCGTCAGGCTCTAGACTGCCCTCTCCATGTATTTGTTACCTTTGTCTTTGAAACCTTATTCTTCATATGGACAACTTTCGGTGACAGCACTAAACTGGGAAGAGTGGCTGATATGCCAGAGGGTCATGCTGCCATCCAGAGGGGTCTCAGCAGGCTGGAGAATTGGCCTGACAGGATCCTTATGAAGTTCAACAAGGGGAAGTGCAAGTCCTTCATCTGAGGAGAAACAGCCCCATACAGCAATATGTGCTGGGGACCACTCAGCTGGAAAGCATCTTGGCAGAAAAGGACCTGGGTGGCCTGGTGGACACCGTGTTGAACCATCAATGTATACTTGTGGCAAAGAATTCTAAGAGTATTTTGGGCTGTGTTTGGAGGAGTGTTGCCAGCAGGCTGTGGGAGATGATCCTTCACTCTACTCAGGACTGGTGAGACCACATCTGGAGTGCTGTGTCCTCTTCCGGGCTCCTCAGTACAGCAACGCATGGATATAAGTTTCAAACTCCAACAAAAAGTCATGAAAATGATGAAGGGGCTGGGGCAACTTGTCTCTGAGGAAAAGACAAGATTCCTGGGACTGTTTAGGTTGGAAAGGAGAGGGCTGAAGGGCTATCTCCTCGATGTATGTAGATATCTAAAGGGAGGGTGTAAAGAAGACAGAACCAGGCCCATTTCAGTGGTGCCCAGTGACAGGACCAGAGGCAATGACCACACACTGAAGCACAAGGGGCTCCAACTGAACATTGCGAAACTCTTTTTTACTGTGAGGGTTGGCAATACTCAAAAGCCATCTGGACACGATCCTGGGCAACTGTCTCTAGGTGACCCTGCTTGGGCACAGATAGTGATTTTGACTCAAGAAAGCTTGGTTTTTACTATCTGTTTTGTTTAACGGTTGAATTCCTATTCTAATCTGCTCTGATCTCTGTGTGCCATAGTGACCTCAAATTTACATTTTCAGGCAGGCAAATGACTGTCCCAAATCACGTACGTGAATGGGCCTGTGTTATGGGCAACAGTATCTTCAGCACCTGCCTCTACATCCTGTCTGCACGTCCATCCTTAGAGCAATCTTTCAAATAGCTTTATTAAGCTCCACATTTAAAAAAAAATATTTCTCATTTGCTTACTTGTTAACAATGTTAAAAAAATGTTTTAAAAAAACACTTTTCTTGTGACTGTCAACAAGTTCTGAGCTGTCATTTCTAACAACAATTTAGCTTAAGAGTTTGCATAAGAAACATACATTTAAATTCAAGAACTGGAAAAAAGTATAAATATTTGTAAAAGTTTTACTTTTTCAGGGCATAAAATGTCTCTCTTTAAATCTTTTTTCTCGATGTACATTAGAAGACAACTGATAGCTTACTAGAATTCTTATTTCTAAACTCATCTTATCCTTGTTGAGATACTCATTAATATTCAATTAACTTTTTCAAGTGACAGGAAGAAAACTAAATATTTAGTTTCTTTGCAGTGCAGTGTAAAATACTAAAATATCTGTCATCACTCTATCCTAAATCATTAATTTCTCTGTAAAACAGCAAAAAGAGAGAGTTTCAGTCTGCTTTTAGAACCTCTTCTTCATATGCAGGGTTATACCATGCTGCTATTGAGCCAAACTACGGTTTGTGTCATTTCACAAAGGAACGCTTGCTAGTTGTGCTGTCATCCACCCACCTATCCAAGTACAACTGTTGTCACTCTCTTTCGTGTCACCCTGGCTTTCATCCACCTTCCTAGGCTGACAAGTTTGTACAATCGGCATCTTTTTAAGATACTCAAGTCAGGCTTGTTTAAGAATATAGAAAAATAAGTAATGATTTCAAGAAGAATCCATCCTCCACAAACTTTTTTTTACATATGGATATGTAAGTATATATATATGTTTATATTTATACATATTAGTTATGAAGGAAGTTGTATTCAAAGACACTTAATGAACAGCAGCAGTGGGTTTTGTCCATACCCCAATGTCATATCTTCAGGTGAAAAAAAAAGAAGTGAAAAAGTAGTTTCCTCTCTGCTTCTCACTCTTCCACTGTTACAAGTTTTGAGTTGGTATTTATTTGTCAGAAGGATCAAAGAAATGGAAAGACAGAAAAGTAAATCTGTCAACATTTCTCGAAGGGCTGTGAGTGCACAAGGGGAATAAGGGAATGAATATCAGTGTGATCAGAGAAGAGTAGAAAATGGTCAGGTTTTCTTATGGTAGAAAAAGACAACACTAGGAAGACAATATCTTGTGGATTAAAGATGGCAAGAGAGGAAGAACAAAGGTATTACAAACTTATGTCTTCTTCCTGGCCTCTCCATGCATTGACGTTTCATCACTCTGTGTTACAGTGGTTTAAAAGGTTGTTTTTCTCTCTGGTTGCTTTGCTTAAATGCAGTGAGAATGGTCAAAAACATGTGGAACTTTCTGGTATCTAAAATATGAGCTTGAAGTGAAATTCGGGATGGCAAATAAAGTCCAATAGGATGCAAAACGTGTTTTCCAGACGCAAAATCACCATGTTCTAAGGAATGCTGCAGATCACATGTGCATGGACTGTGAATAAACGTACATATGAACATGTGCTCACACACACACAGTCCCACAGTACTGTCCAAAGGAAGATATCAAAGCTCTTTTGAAGAAAGAATAAGTTGTTTCACATGTCCTCATCAGAAAAGAAGAGCTTTCTTTTTTTTTCATTTTAAAATGAAAACTAGAAATCCTACTTTCACTCTAGAGAGCAAAAGGGTGGTAAGAAAGAAGAGCTTGGAAGAGAACAATGGATGTGACCAAACATTGTACGAGTGCAAATCCATCATTTCAGGAAGAGAGGCAACATCACAGTCATTTTATTCTTCCACAAAAATGAAGAAAAACATTCTTGTTACTGAATGTTGCTTCTACTGTTCCAAGTTTTGATTTGGTATTTATTTGTCAGAAGGATCAAAGAATTGGAAATACAGAAAAGTAAATCTGTGATAAACAGCAAGAAACAGATCCTAACATTTGGACCTAGATTTTCTAAGTAAGTAAAGGAGAGTAAAACCATCCCTAACCTAGTCTTATATGAGATCTCACTGTGCCATCATATAGCAGAATATCCTTAATTAATATTATGTTACCCTTACTAAAATGTTGTGAAGAGAATGGCCCTAAATTTACTGTTGTGGGGGTTTTTTTGTTGTTTTTTGTGGTTTTTTTATGTCACGGTTTGTTTTCTTTTTTTTAATATCAGATTAAGTCACAGGTAGTTTAGCTGTTTGAGTAAAACTATCCAAGCAAATAACCATGTAATATAAAATCTTAGATAGCTCAGCATTGCATTGTTATTGTTTTGCAATTGTTGTCCTTGTTTGAGTCAGAACAGAACCGGTCCTGTTCAGCGGTGTCACTGTGCAGCTCAGGCTCTGCTCAGGGACGGCACTGCCTGAAGGTAACGGCAGGTTTGTGCAGACAGTGGCTGCTCCTGGCAGTGGCAGTGCTGGATGGTCACAGTCGCTGCCAGGGACTGGGGTGCAGAACGGCTCTGGCTTGTACCTGCTGCTGTGCAGCCCAAGGTCACTGCTCCATCCTGTGTCCCACAGTGGGGTGCAGTGAGTGAGAGGCTGCACCTGTGGGGAGGAGCGGACAGGACAGGTGACCCTGCACTGACCAGCCAGGTGTTCCAGCCCATAGACGTCACATCTGGTGTAAAGCTGAGGGGTCACAAGGGTCAAGCTCTCTTCTTCAATGGCCGGAGTCTGAGGAGGACTCTGTCCATTCTGCCTTCGATCCCGATCCGTGCATCCCTGAATCCAGTTCCAGAATCCAGCTCCTGAGTCCGGTTCCCGCCTGTCACTGAGTCCAGTCTGGGTCTTCCCCAGTGCCTGCCCACAGCATCAGTGGTGATGGTGACGTGGTTGCCATTTGAGGCAGATTGCATTCAGTGTTATTTTTGTATATATTTGTACATATTTATTTTTATTGTTATTATTTTCATTAAAGTAGATTTAGTTTTCTTTTCCAACTCATAGCTCTCTCTCCCTTAATGTCTTTCTCTTCTGCTTTGGGAAGAGAGAGGGGTTGATAGAGAGCGTCTGTCATTTGTCTAGTATCTGGCTCAGCCCTAACCCTTGACAATCGTGTTTGTAATTATTTTAATAACATTTTCTTACCACCTTTGCACCAGGACATCATTATCAAACTTTGACATTCTCTGGAATTAATTCAAATGCCGTCAAAATTTCTGTCATCCTTATAGTCCCAGGAGAAGTCCAGTGACAGTAAAAACAAGTATTGGCTGGCCTACTGAGACTGCTGAGTAGTCCCAAGAGACCTTGTGGCAAATGGAGTTCCCTCCACCAGTGAGTAGAAAGAGTAGACTCTTCTGTAGAGGGGTCATAGACTGGAAGGTCCTCTCAGTGATCTGCTGCTTTCCTGTCTCCAGAATGCAGTCCAAGGAACATTGCTGGGAGATCCTCTATCTGCAATTGGCTTCAGCTCTAGGAATATACATGAAAAAAGCATCAAACCGAGAAGGAAATTTTATCAGATCTGGAATATATTTATTAACAAGGGTCAAGATACTCTCAAAGGTATGTGGAGACATTTATTTCCACTGTAGAATGGATTGCATTTGTTACTCTGAAAATGTTTTTAGCTTTATTTTGGGTGGTACTGATTGTGCATCTTAATACCTGAAGCGCATTCTTAGATCGTAGGCTGAATGTCCAACTCAGCTGTCAAAATCCCCTGCCTTCCCTGACAATGTCATAATGTGTGCATGAGTTTTCAAAGTAAAAAACTGCAGTATTTTGTAATTTAATAATTTTGGGTCATAAAAATAATGGAATTTTCTACTGCTACTACTAGTATCAACAATAATCATGCAAAGACTACTGAGGGAATTATTTTGTTATTTATAATATTGGACTACTTAATATCTCTCATTCTCTTTTTTCTTTTTAGTCATCTGCATTAATTACAGCAATGCCTCTTGAGCAGTAGAATTTAGCTCTTCTTTCTTGCCTCAGAACATTCTTTACAGAAGGTGCACATTATTTTTTAGCTTCAACTACATTTTCAAGGCAAGTTAAAATGGTGTTTTTAAATGAAAAATCGAGAGCTGCTAAGTTGTTTGATACACTGGCCAGGGGCAAAGCCTGTGAAAGACATGATTATATGCACACCTTCAGGTGTATTATCGATGTACTTGAGATAGAGACAGTTTAGACGTTGGCCTAATAGGCATAGATAAAGGTGCATGTTCTAAGTAGTGCTGGAATAATGAGGAGGCTTGATTTAAAAAAATGAAAGAGAAAAAAAATAAGCCAAAGTGGCAGTAAAGAATGCTGGAAGCTATCTTTTACATGTTGATTAAATGACAGTATTTCACCCTTCTTGCCCTTGTTTTTCATTCCTTGCCATCTATCATTTGAAACCTTTTTCCATTAAATGGCAGCTGAATCTTCTTAAGTATGATGAGCCTGATTATGCAGGACAGAAGTCAAGATTTAATCGCTAGCATAGAAGGCACCTATATTTGTGGAAAGCAGGGACAAGACATGGGGCCTCCCAGCCCCTCAGGGTTCGTCTCCACTGCCTCCTGAGGGCAGCCCTGTGGCCAGACCCATCTGCTGTGTAAAGTTTTATATTCCAAGTACTGCCTCCTGTAAGGCTAATGAGGGTCCTCTGAAGTCCCAAGGACCCTGAGTGTTTGAGTATGACACAGGGCATACCTTTCTAGGCTAATTTTTATACCTGTATTTCCTCTGTAAGCTCTTTGGGGTTTTTTTATGTATTAATAACCTAATCTGGTCATTGACAGTTTTAATTTCTTCTAAATGATATTATTTCACCATTAGTTTATATTTCCATGTAATACCTACATATAATTAATATAGGTACTTACATATTAATTAATAGAAATAATTATATAGGCTGTAAATTAAATATAATAATTATTCTTATTATCAATTATTATTAGCTAATTAACAATAACCTCTATGTTTGCTAGTGTTTCTCTAGTGTGGATTCACATGAGAACTTTGACGGTTGGGTTATTGTGGTGTGATTCAGT
>NW_010421459.1:35410-35750 GCF_000710305.1 Buceros rhinoceros silvestris | reverse complement strand
CTTTCAGCTGTTTTCACTGTCAAAGAAACACTCTGTTCCATTAGCTGATTTTAGTGATCCTTGTCTCCTGGGTCTGTCCAGGTAGATTTTTATTTTTATGACAGCTTCTGACTTTTGTTATGATATACTGGTCCTTCATTATTGGAAGGATGACCCATTCGTTCCTCCTTCTGCTGGCTTCGTTCTCAGCCTGCCAGGTGAGACACTCCTGCTTTGTAAGTTAGAAAAACTGGCAGGATTTTCTGCAACCAGTATGAGGATTCCCACAGGTGTGCCTATACTGGCAAATTCTCTCACGTGGATACCACTTCTGTATCATACATTTTCAAAATTCTAGTGT
>NW_010421459.1:34958-35210 GCF_000710305.1 Buceros rhinoceros silvestris | reverse complement strand
TTACTTCATAGCAATAAATGATGAGGTAGCACTAGGGCTCTGCGTGATAGGGACAAGTCTGTGGCTGAAAGAGTGACGGGCAGAAATCAAGCACAGCTGAAAAATACATTGCCTTCTGCACACATTTATTGGTTCTCTCTCTCTTTCTCTGTCTTACCTGTCGTCTTTTTTCTTCTTTGTCCCTCATCGGTAGCTGCTGATGGTGATATGACCTGTTCTGATTCCTAATTGCTATGAAATTAGCAAGCGGAA
>NW_010421459.1:25903-34828 GCF_000710305.1 Buceros rhinoceros silvestris | reverse complement strand
AGGGAAAGAAGGAAGACTGATTTATTTTGTGTAAAATTGACTCAGCATTTGGCAAGGAAGAGACCTCGCTGTTAAACTACTGAGTCATCAGTACACGCGTGTGCTTTCTCGAAATCTTCAGGGTCATTTGGGGACTGATGGGTCGGGAGTTTGACTGAAGCCTTCTTTTACTTCTTGGGTCCTAAATCATCACAACATCCTCGTCTGTCTCCAGTTCTTCCCTCTCGCAGTGCTATGACTCACCAGACAGCACAATTACCTCAAGTGGCAGTTCACAGCACACACAGTAAATCTAAACTGTAATTAGGTCACAAGTGGAAAATTCAGATTGGCCTGTAATGGACATTTGCCCGTCTCCATAAAACATTTGCAGGATTTGGAACTGCTTGGCTAATTCTGATGAAGAGACTGGAGCTGGGGTTAGAAGGCCACAGCCAGAGATAGCACATTTCCAGTTATGCAGATAAGCCTGCACTTCGTCTTCCCAAATGATGCCCAGAGGCTGCCAGAGCAGTCATTCCTTCACTTTTATGAGCAGTGAATTTACATTAAAAGGCATTTTAATAAAGGCTGTAGAGTACGCTTAAAAGATGTTGTTCCAATTTGGGACTTTATTATGGTGCTGTGGCATGGAGAAGTGACCCCATGCATGATCAAGCTGAGGTGCCAACCTGCCCTAAAGCTGCCTTAATAAGGATTGGTGAGGCTGGAGGCAGTGATGTTGGCAAGAATGCTGATGAGCCTCGTTAGCAGTGTGCAGCTCGCTTCCTTCAGAGAAGGCTACAGAAGCTTGTGGGGAGAGCTAGTAGTGAAGCCAGTCAAAGAGTTCTGCATCAAATAATTTGTCTGGCTAGCTCAGTCCACCACTGTAAACAAGTCTAGGCTTCCAAGACTATAAGCATCAGTCACCTATTTCTGGATCCTTAGACAACATGGGCAAATTGGAGCCAATGATCTGTCCATTCTTCTCTGTAACTTTGTGCACAGGAATCTTCCTTAACAGACATCATTTGCGCTGCTAAAAGGGATGTAAGTCATACTTACATTTTTGAAGATTCCTGCCATGCATGAGCTACAATATCCAAAATTCTTGTTACAGCAGCCATACCAGTCTTGCAGAAGTAGTCTTGCTGCTTCTTCCCAGTCCTGTAACCAGACCCGTTCGCCTGCAGGTACTGTCGTCTGTACTTGCAGCAGTGAAATGAGTGTGAAGTATTTTTGGAAAGAACATATTCACATATTTACATCTCTGTCTTTATCTGAGAGTCCACATGGGCAGAAGTCAGCTGCCACAATTAGGAAAACACAGGCAGCCTGCTGTCTCTCCCAAGGCCTCCTCAGATGGAGGTTGGAGCTGGCAGTGAGCTAAATCAGTTGCTTTTGAGAAGGGTGATCCAATCTTGGTGACAGTTTTCCCAGTAGCCCTGCTTTTGTCTTCTGCTACTCTGCTGGAGCCCTTCCACCCTGTGGAGGGGAGGTCTGCCTGCTGGTTCCTTAAATTATCCTGGGGTATTTGAAGTCCGGGTGCTCCAAAGCTAGACTTCACACAAAGGGGAAACATCTGGACAAATTCACAGGAGAGGAGGAGTCTGAACATTCTCACGTGAAAAAGTCCACATCTATGGACTGATTTTTTTAGGAATCTTAGGCAAAGTTTGAAGTGACCTAAATAGTTCTGAATAAATAGATGGTTTCTTAACACAGTAGATCAACTGCAAGAAATGGAACAAAAATATTTGGGTGTAGAATTAAATATTTAATTTCTGAGATTTTTCTGCACTTTCTTCAGTGCAATTGGAACATGCCCTCTTTTAGAAAATTCCAAATGGAAAGCCTGGGATTGTTTCATTAAAACCAAGAAATAGGTTGGCACATATAAGCATTTTCCTGCAACAATTCTCCATGTACACATTAATGCAAAATACTAACTCAAGTCTACATAATTCTTCAAAAAAAGATCTTTTGATTGAAAACTCCTATTTTCACCTGAAATTTCTCCACCTTAATTCTGACTTTTCAACAGCTTCACGTTCCCTTTTACTGTTCTCCCATAATAGCTGGTGCCAATTATGCTAACCAGGGAGAGCTTGAGAGTGGCCTCCCTTTCATGGGCTTTGGGCTCTAAATCTGTTCTGGTTACACAGGCACAAGATAGATGGATATGACCAAAGAGAGGCAGACTGCTAAATGTATTCCTTTTGTGATGGAGACTACTACAAAAGGGATAGGAAGCTAATGGCTAATACTTCAGTGTAAAAACAGTCTGAAATTGCATCTTCATCAGGATTTTTGGATCAGCTCTACTTACAACGTGCTAGACTAGCTTTTGTAGAAACGACAGCAAGCTGTTTAAGCCGGCATACATCCTGACAGTTCTCCTACTGGATGTGTTTGTAAAACTGGACCTGGCTGCTCACCTACTTGTCTTTATTTCTCAAAAAAAAAAAAAAAAAAAAAAAAAAAAAAAAAAAAAAAAAAAAAAAAAAAAAAAAAAAGGCGGCTCATTTCAGCAGTGTCCATTTAACTGTGACTCCTCTTTCACGCTGGTAACTCAATCTGTGTGCTGATCCTGTGGCATTTTGGGGGGATGATTGTTGAAAACAGCAATGGTTCAATTTCAGGCAGGGGCTTTTCTCTCCAACAAGAGCTATTACCACCTGGGCTACAAATTTTTATGTTTGTATGTGTAGCCTCACTAATTTGAACAACTTTGGGTTTTGTTTTTTTCCTTTCTATTCATCTAATGAATTTCACTCTGTATATTAATTTTCAAGGGTTGCTTGATACCTTTTATTTCTCTTTCTTGTTCATATTTTGTTATTAGCCACTGATAATAAAAATAACGCTGCTGTTTTTACTTTTCACACCTCCTGGATGTTTAGGTAGATGTGGGTTTGCAAGTCCAACTCCTTGTATAAATACTCGTGATGATCTGTGCCAACATATTTTATCACCTTTTCCCTTCTGATGATTATGTTGGAGATAAAGGCAGCAGGGAAACCTATTTGCATAGCTCTATTCTCACCTGCACTTCATTAATAGCTAAATCATTTGCAAAAGTAATTTCCTAGTCAGTGCTTAACCACAGTAAAATGTTCCATGTCTTAAATATTTTCAGTGAAGTAATTCTACAGAGAAGACCACAGGAAGACATCAATACTGGAGGAAATCAGTGACACTAGTATTGTATTTTCTACAGCGTCTTATTCCTATATTGTTTGAGTTTATTACCTCTACAATCATTTCCCACATCAGAAATGTATTTCACTATACAATTCACCATGCCACTGTAGTAACTTCACCATACTTGGGATCAGAGTGACTTCGCTGGCTATCCTTGAGAGTTCCTAAGCCTCTCAGCTACATTGACTGTGTCCAGGTTTCCAAAATCTTGTGCTGTTCAAGGTGCAGTGCACATCAGGGTGCACAGGGCTGTAACCTCTTGAATATTGGTCTGTGCATCCCCATTACCTGTTACAGGAGAGAAAAACATTCTGACTGTCAAGACAAACAGTTCTTCTCCAAAACAGTAATCCATGTCCTTGGTTCAGGAAAATTACGAACTATATCTTTTTCTAAGAAGAGTTTGATGTTTCCCTAGTTTTCTTCTGTAAACAGAAAAACAAGCCATGGGAGCCATCTTTTCTGCTGTTTTGGACAAGTAAGATAGTAGGACAGAATGAAAACAGATAGTTTATTTCTACTATGTTGCACACAATGAACTCTCCAGTAAATAGGCTGTGAAGAAAACCCCAAACTAATAGGAGGAAGTAAAATATGATTTGGAATTAACATTTTAACAAAAAAAGTTACCCAAATTTCCAGGTAATTAAAACTGCCTTTAAATCAAAATATGGATAATGAAGTCTTCCGTAAAAAACATATCACCTAAATTCTTTTATCTGATAGATAATCTATTAGTTAATAGAAGCAGAGAGAGAACATAAAGCTAAACACCAGTAGACACTAAATGTGACTACGTATCTTCATGCACAAACTAATTAAAGAAAACAAAGAAGAAACTGGAGAGTTGTACATCTTCTGCTGTGTAGGTATCGCAATGCTGCAGGCACTATGCTTTCAAACCTCCAGTGTGGATCTTTGTCTCTAAGTTTGCTCTGGTGCTCTGAAATCTTAGTGGTGGACTCTCTTTTTCTCACAAGAACAGAGTATAAGGGAGAAGACCTGCTTTTACAGAAGAATCATACCCAAAATGTTAGAGGTTTGTTAAAACCTTTCTGTTATCTCACCATGCCCTACCAGTCACGCCATAAAAACATTCATATCAACAGTGAACCATACTCTAGCAGGCCTTGCTCTTGCCGAATCTTATAAACATGAAACCAGCAGGGCAGTTAATGCATATAACGGTTTATTCCAGAAAGTTCTGCCTGTAATAAAGGGTTTACTCGTTCCAGCATCAAGCTAAATTTTCATGAGTGAAGAAAATTAAACTTCTTTGCAACACAGTGACATTATATTAAAACCAAATTAACTTCTTGATGCCATTTTCTGACACTGTTCCAGTTGTTGAACATCAGTTATTCTTCAAGTCATGGTATTCCCAAACAGTTCACTGAGAAAAATAGCAGAACTAGATACTCTCATGAGCGAGAAGTTTGAGTTCAGGCTGCTAGGTTGAAGAATGCAAAAGAAATCCCGTAGCTGTATTAGAAAAATACTTCATTTATAGACACCCTGCAGGTGAAGTAAACTAATAGTAACAATATAAAAAACCCCCACAACCTGGAAAAACAACATTTATTGCTTTTTGCTTGGAAGGTTTGAATTAGAAGTTTTTTTAATGAGCAGATGTATATGGGTTGGTGTCCCTTATTTTAGATAATTCAGTCTGTGGTTCTTAAAATAGTTAAGACCTACCACTCACTGTTTAGGAAGCTATAGTTTAGAGTTATAGTTAGGCATTAACAAGATGTTCATGTTTATTGCCTTTTGTATTTTGGTAGCAACCTTAAAATTCTACTATAGTTCAGTTGAACCTTCCTGTTCAAGAGAGGTAATACTTCTTGTGTTGCTTAGAAACTGATGTTGTGTGAAAGCAAAATAATTTTTTTTTTCTTTTTTTAATGGAAGCTATTGGATATTGGAAGGTGGGTAGAATTTTAATCTAAGTTGTTAAAATCTGAAAGATAAGCAGTTACAGAGAAAAATATACATAGGTTTCCTAACACGATAAAGGCAAACCTTCATTTCTTCTATTGTTTGACAAGAGAATTTCTAGTAAGTTTTTCGAATTCGGAATCAAAGTATTACATTCATTGTAATAAAAGGCTTTTAAAGAACCTCTTAACCCACAGAGGATGTTAGTATGGCTATATGTGCAATTTCACCAGAATTTTGATAAATTCATTCAATGTCTTAATGGTGAGGGGGACTAAAAGACTGGACTATGCTTCTGTATTTGACTTTTTAATCAAACAATTTTTGCTGCTGTAACTATTAGTTAATAAGTATCTATCTCTAACTGCGGAAAGAATCTCATTCAGAATGAATGCAATCGGACTTTTTCTCTGTTTGTAAATTGCTCTTGAGAACACAGCGTAGACATCAATTTTATTTCCAAGCGCACAACACATTAGTTATGCCTTTTGCATAAACTTCAGTACAGCTGAATAGTCTATTTTCTATTTGTTTAGTGGATCCCGTATTTTGAATAAATGTGTTTGTAATTTCTTCCGTACATCGTCAGCATATCTGTTGAGCGATGCTGTCAGGCAAAGATCTTCTAATCAAATTTATGGTATCTGTCAAAGTACGTTGTTACGGATAGAGGATTGCCCTGGTTAGCTGAACCCAGGTATTCTACAGAAGTTTACTGTTTTCTGAACTTGACTGAAACTGAGAAATTGAAGGCACTCAGCAGTTTTCAGAACCAGGCTCTCTATTTATGAGAAGATAATGAGAATGTACTGGAATGTTTCAGGCAGAAACAACCTGACATCGAGGCATTGGTAGACAGAAGTCATGACATAGGGCACTGCTAACATCTGCTTCCTCTGACACATTGTAAACAGCATCAGGAAGGTCTCCAAAGCTCCTGACATTATAATGTTTGTCAAATCCCTCAGAATGTGGAGTTAGCCGTACTGTATATTGAATGCCAAGGTGACTGGCGTCAACCACTGTCACACTAGGCTCATAGGCCATCCTTCCCAGAGTGGATGACAGCAGAATAAGCTACCAGAGAAGCTGCACAGCACTCCCGCGCTCATACTGGTGCTGGAGCCCTAGCCTAAAGAGCCAACTGAAGCTGAGAGTATGGCAAACAGCCCAAATGATCAGATTGCTCTAGATTGATGCGAACAGAACTCATTTATTCTTATTTGAATTTCTGTTATAGCTGTTTATTCATCACTAATTGAGGTCTTGAGCAGAGTTTTGTAATATGGACTCATGCCCGTAAGGTTCTTCCTTTACATGTAGGTTTAGCTTCAAGAAGCATTGTCCTTGACACGTCAAATTACGTGCAAAGTGCCAAGCCTGGAAGCCTAATATGAAGTTTATGTGGACAGATGTTTATGTGGACAGATGGCTAAAAGTGGCCTGATTTTGTGGTATGACAGGCCAAAAACTTGCCAAAATCAGTAGGTATACGTTTATTATACTTTTAGCCTAAAACCATCTAAGCACATTAGTTTGTTTCAGTCACTCCAGACAGCCTGTGGCAATTATAGAATTATTTCAGTGCTGCCTCACAGCTGTGTATAAAGTACATCCTTCCAGTAATACCATATAAAGAACAGAAATAAATTAATTTAAAAGGCAACACCGCAATAATGCTACTCCTAATGCAGATACACTTAGAGACTTAATAGTGTGTTACTCCCATTACAAGCAACATTATCATCTTGTAGTTTTGTTGACTTGATGAAGATTTGCTATAGTCTTTAAGCATTAATAATTACTCCTCAGGAATATATTATGATTTCTTCTCATCAATATGTTGGCAGAGAGGCTTAAGTATTTTTGGTGGAGCTCTATTCCTTGGTTTATGTGCACAGGAGATAGAAAAACACTTCTAATCAAATGCTGGGAATTAAATAAATACATACAAAGCAAACAATAGATGTTAAAAGATAATCCTTAAAAATGAAATAATTGTTAAGACCTCTGACAGGAAAAAACCCCAACAAAACCCAAAGAAGATAACCAGAACTTTTATCGTAATTTCTTCTTGTCCTCAGAGGACTCAGGCTTGACTTCACAGAAGAGAAGTTGTATAGAAATTTCCAGGCACACTGTAAAAGAGTTATGATTCCAGTAATATACGGATATTTTCTATTTCTTTCCTACTCTTCCTTCTATTATAGGAATTGAATTATATTAGTGATACACAGATTTTAAAAAAGCATATAGGATGAAAATGATAACATTCCTGGTTACGGCAAGAATAACCTGAGAATTACTGTGTATTTTGTGGTTTTACCTCAAGATTTTTTCCACACAAGATTAAATCTAATGAAAGACAGTTATCTTAATGTAAGGTGCCATAGCTCTTAATTTTGAAGCACCTGGTCTCCAGTGGAAATTTAAAACCCAACATTCATTGCCTTTAAGTCTTCTCCATGGGATGCAGGGTGGATTATGCACCTCGGGAAGGTCACCAAAATTCTGCATTTTAGGCAATGGGAAATATTAAGTGAGATTTGTCATTGCACTTCAGAACTTGGTTATCCAAGTCTGGGCTATGTGCAGGCGCCTTCAACCACCTGAATACAGATGCTGAAGTTCTCTCCTGAGACTGGCTGTTCATGGTAATTAAGTAAGAATATTTTTTTTCTTTCCAAATACAGGCAGAGGAAAAGTCATCCAGCTATACTCTTGGTTCCCACTTTTATGTACACGTTGATTACAACACTTCTACAGAGGGCTGAAGACGTCACTGATTGCAGCATAGACCATTCTTTGTACTTTCAGGTTCTTTTTTTTCTATTTTGTAGAAAGGGAAACAAAATAATCTAGTGGCAGAAAGAAAGTAAAAAAGAACGATGTGAAACTCCAGATAGTTTTATTTTTCTATATTTCTGAGAGATATTTTTTCTCTACTAGAGGTTTGCTGGAAGGGTTTTTTGTGTTTTGTTGTGGGGTTTTTTTTGAGTTTAATTACAAATATGAAATGCATGAACAGTTAAAAAAGCAGAACCCAGAACTCACACCTTCGATACTTCAAGATAAACTTTCTGAGTTGAAGAATGGTAATTTTTTTTTCTATTTTTGTATTTTGACCTCACAAATCCTTCAAGCCTCTAAAGCAGCTTGAATAAGTAAAAGGTATTGAGGGAAACTTTGATGATAGATATCTGCTATAGTGGCTTGATGCTTTTTGGGAAAAGGGAAATGTCTAATATCTCCTGGATGATGGAAAAGATTGTGTGCAGATTATAGAATCATAGAACGATAGAATGGTTTGGGTTGGAAGGGACCTTTAAAGATCATCTAGTTCAATGCCTCTACCGTGGGCAGGGACATCTTTCACTAGTTCAGGTTGCTCAAAGCACCATCTGGCCTGACTTTGGACATTTCTAGTGATGGGGCATCCACAGCTTCTCTAAGAAATATTTTCCTACAACTCACTACCCTTAGAGTAAAAATTTTCTTCCTAATATCTTGTCTAAATCTTCCCCCTCTTAGTTTAAAACTATTATCCCTTGTCCTGATCACTGCAGACCTTGGTAAAAAGTCTCTCTCTTCCTTATAGGTCCTCTTTATATAGCAAAAGACCACAATAATATCTCCCTGGAGCCTCCTCTGGGCCAAATAATCCCATCTGTCTGAGCCTTTCCTCTTGGGAGAGATGTTCCATCCCTCAGATCATGTTTGTGGCCTCCTCTGGACCCACTCCAACAGGTCGATCTCTTTCCTGTGCTGAGGAGTCCAGAGGCGGACACAGTACTTCAGGTGGGG
>NW_010421459.1:4099-25719 GCF_000710305.1 Buceros rhinoceros silvestris | reverse complement strand
TGCTGAACGCCCTTCTTTTAATGCAGCCTGGGATACAACTGGCTCTCTGGGCTGCAAGCGCACATTGCTGGCTAATGTACAATTTTTCATCCATCAGTATCCCCAAGTGCTTCTGCTCAGGGCTTCTCTCAGTGCATTCATCCTCCATTCTACATTGGCACCGGGGGTTGCCCTGACCCGAACATAAGACCTTGCACTTGGCCTTGTTGAACTTCATGATTTTGTGGGCCTGTCAAAGTCCTCTGGATAGTATCTCTTCCCTCTAGCATTATCAACTACCCCACACAGCTTAGTGTCATCCATAAACCTGCTGAGGGTGCACCCAATCTCACTGTTCATATAATTCATGAATAGTCTCTCGAGGGACACCACTTGTCGCTGGTTCCTATTTGGACATTGAGCTGTTAAATGTAAGTCTTTGGATGTGTCCATCCAGCTAATTCATTATCCATCAAATACTCCATACATCAAAACTATTTTTCTCTAATTTAGTGGCAAGAGTGTTGTGGGGAACCGTATAAAAAGCTTTAGAGAAGTCCAGGTATGATGACATATGTAGCTCACTCTTTGTCCACTGATGCAGTTACCCCGTTGTAGAAGGCCCCTAAGTTAGTCATACACAGCTTTCCCTTGGTGAAGCCATGTTGGCTGCCTCAAATCACATCTCTGCCTTCATATGCTTCATCATAACTGCCAGGAGGATCTTCTCCATGATATTACTGGGGACTGAATTAAGGCTGACTAGTTGCTAGTTACCAGGTTCCTCCTTATACTCTGCTTTCTGTGAGGAGGATGTGTAATTATTAGACTGTGGTAAGGAAATATGGGTAAGGAGTTGACTGCAGGAGAGAGAGCAAGAGGTGGTATGGAAGCAAGAAGTATTGTGCTATAGGGTAGTCAGAGATCAGTATTGAAACAGTTCTTGTTTAATTATGTTGTCTTTTTTGGCACAAGTAAAGGGATGCTTGTCATGAAAGTGTTCCCTGGTATATCAGAGCTAACGGGTTCTAAGGAAAAGGGTGTTGGAATAGCCTAAAGAAAAGGATTAAAATAAATAGTATGAAATGCACAGCACAAACTGCTAGGATGTTTGGGACTAATTAAGCGCTTTTGCTATAAACGGAAATGTTATTATCTAGAAGCCCCAGTCAGGGACTGTTAGAGAGCTAATCTTATGTTAACTGAGCTAATCTTTTGTTAGTACATGGGGGGTGTCCTGTGAGAGTGCATGGTACCTACTCAGCTCTCTAGGACTACAAAGTAGGAAAGACCTGATAATAAATAGACACCTAAATGCTTACATTCAAAAAAAAGACAGAGTTGTATGGCTCTTTCTATAGGGCACAGATCATCTACACTAAAGAAAATGAAATAATATCCCCTACTTCAAGTACTAGCTCTGAGTTTAGGATAAATACTATTATGTTCCTTCCACTCTCCATTCAGTGCTAAAAATTAGCAATACACACGCCTATAGTATCTTACTGCATATCAAACTACTGGTCTGATTATTAACTATTTTCCGTTATAAAGCTCTTTTATCATTAGCTTGTGACATGGGATGTAGTAATCAGAACATCTTGTTAAAATCTAGTATCACAACTTTTGAGTTTTGACAAAGATCGATCCAAATTTGGAACATCATTTTGCAGATTGGTGTTTGTTACGGGGAAAGCTGGATCTGTCAGTTTGGAGTCAGACCTAACCACACTGATGGGTCCCACAGTTGTTCTAGAATTTTGAAGAAATTCCAATCAAAGAGCTTAAATAAAACATTAACTTGGCACAGGTAATATCTAACAAAGATGTGGAAATTCCTTTAAATGCTTGTTAATGTTCTCACCATTCAAGATTTTAGTAAGAGTTGGATCAGATATGAAATAGGGGGTGCGATGCAGTTCTGAAGTAGAAACATTTTCTCTAGGTTTTAGTTACATTTTCAGTTGTTTTCTTATTCTCCAATAGATTTAATATTCATGAAATGACACAATAAAACAATAAAAATAAATTTTATCAAAGTCCAGAAGCAGGTCTAAGCATTAATATTGTACAGTTGATGAGTTCTATTTACTTAAAAGTAAGTTAATCTTTTCCACTTTCAGATAATAAGAAAAATTCTACTTGAGAAGTGGAAGAAATTGGAATTCAGAACACACTAATTTCTGCAGTTTAAGCACAGTCATTTTGTCTAATCATGTCTTATATGTTCGCTCTCTTTGACGTTATGAATTTTATACTGAACAGGAAAAAAATTACAAAGGTGCAAAATGTTTCAGAACAGGGATTCTCAAAGCTGTCATTCATAGTATTCCTTTTAAAATCTTTTCCATTCAAAAACTCCAGCTATACAATATAGCTGTTGAAATTTTAATCATTAACTTTTAATGATAATCTGCAGCAGTTTTGATATACCCTTATTTTGACAGGAATGACAAAATATATGTCAATTTAAATACGCTTTGTAGTGGTTTTGACATTTATTTTTCTCGAAAGTACCAATTTTAATGCACATTTTCTTAGCCCTGATTTTTCCTTTAGTTGCAGGAGGCTTGTTATTTGAGGTGATTGATATTTATTTTATTTTAAATTCTATTTTGGGTGAAGTTTGACTGTCATTGTTTAATAATACCTAATGTTCTTAGAATACTGTACAGGTAGTGCGTAAATCAAGGTCTGGTGCGGTCACTTGCATTGCAAGAGTAGGCGGCAGTTTTAGCTGCTTTAATTCCGTATTTATTCATCATTTTGTTTGCATTACAGGTGTTGGTGGTACAAAGAACTTGTGATTTGCTTTTCAAGATGGGACAACAGTTAGGAATAAATAACTCCAATTAAGCGTAGCCATATATAGATTAAGCAATTACTTCTCCCAAGAAGGCTGTTTTCTGAGCCTGTGCCTAGCACCTAAGCAGTTAACGCTCTCTCTGCTATAGACAGTGAGATCATTTTGCAATCTTTGCCGAGACTTCAGACAGGAAGAGTCACCTCCATTTCTCTCTGCAATCAGGCAACTAGTTTAATTGGCAATGGCAAAGCCTTGCAGGATACCCTAATGAGCCTAATTGGTAGCAGGAAACTGACTCCTGGGAGAAGAGATAGAAACCAGACAGAAAAAGAGGCAGGTGAAGGCTATGGAGTAAGAAAGAGAAGATGGAAGAGCTCTGTCAGGGTTTAGTACCGCTATATACACCTCTCTGCATTCTTTCTCACCCCTTTGTTTACCAGCTATGTGCCCACGGTGCTATTTTCTAGCTCTGTCCTGCGCTTTGAGTAATCCTGTGGATCTTTTTGTGCGTACTATGGCTTTTGTTCCTGAGTGATCTGAATATGCAGGGAGTCTACCTCGAAAGGCTGGCCAGCCTAATCACAAATCTACGTTCACAACATTCACTGCAATGGGGTGAAGAAAAAAAAAAGAGAATAATAACAAAAATCTGATCAAACTCTGTGTTTCTGAGAGCAAGAATCTTCAGAGTGGTTTGGACCACCACACTAAGAGTGTCCCTCTCTCCAGCTGTCACAGTTCTGTCACTGAAACTCCTGGCAACAACTGAATTTTAATGAAGGTCTGCTGTGCTTTAGAATTTAAATGAGATGTTTGATAAAAGATAGGAAACCTGCTGCATATCTACCTTATGTTCTTACTGCATTCCTCCTGGTAAAAATAAATAAATACAGTAATATTTCACTGCTTTTTTACTATAGAGATTTCCCTGCAAAGCTGAAAAAAAATAGCCTGAGTTTCGCATAGCCGTTTTCATGCTGATTTCCCCCACTCTGCTTGTGATAGAAATCTTGCTGTGTATGCAGCTCCTGTTGCTCTCTGGCTTCCCAAGCTTCCCAGACTGGCAGGGACATCTGTTTCTCATAGTTTGAATCAGTGTCAAAGTGTCTGAGGCCTCCAGCAAGTAGGTTAGTGGGTCCACCCTCATCTGAGCAGAGTTTGGCACTGCATCTTACCAGGATTTTTGCAGGTGAGCTAGTTATTAGTCCCTGATATATGACGATTTTTTTGAGTGCGGGATACTGAAGACTTTAATACTGCAGTTCATCCTTTGCTTACTCTCTCTTGCCTGAAACTGGTATTTTTCCAGGTGTGGAGCTTACCACTATATTTTGTTCAGAAATACCTGGGTGCATATCACAAGAGTGCTGATGGTAAAATGCTCAGTTTGCTGAATATGTTTGGTCTCCAAAGTCAGTTTTCAAACGGAACTGAGCCATGCATTGATTGTTGGGGGAAAGTAAAGGTTATGTATTTTTAGTAGGTGGTGTGCTTTTCGTCTGTGCAGTATGTGACACTATCTAAGTGTAAATGCTGCCTCACACAGATGTGCTAATGGAATTCCTGCTTTCATGCAACTGCTTTTTAGGGAGTGAGGGAGCTTGAAATGCTTTGCTCTAATGACAGATGTTGCTTCATGTTGCTAACAGTGGGGGTATGCACGTGTGGGCATGTGTATGAAGCAAAGATCTAGCCTGCAAACAAAAGATGCTGATCAATGGTAACATAAACTGAAAATGTAATGAACTAACAGGCTTGCTGCAGAAAACCAAGATATTTACATGGAGTTCCTAGATATTGCAGGTAACTTATACGTAGTCTTCTGCACCACCAGTTTATTTGGAATATCTTCAATCTAAGTTGGTTTAAAAAAATTAGTACTCAAAGCAATATAAAAAAGGCATCTGCAAGAGCAGCACAAGAAACAAAGAGAATGTGTCTATGACACATAGAAAGGGTGTGGCAGCAGCTGATACTTCTGACTATAGGCTGAAGTGGTTTCAATTTTGAGGAGATCTGTACTGTATTATTGCTGAAGCGAATTACCTGCTCTCAGGGTCACTTAATTTCATTGTATTCTGTGTGCAGGCAGCCCCAGTTAGAAACATGAATTCCACCCCGCCCTCCTGATACCTCATGAATTATCTCTTGTACCCTGAGTAAGCCCATAGTCACAGTTCTTAATAGAGGCTACCCTTTGAAGGGCACCTGTGCTTTTGCTTACTTTTCTCCTAAATGAGAAAATAAAAACATTAAAGGGGTAGGTTTAAAGAAAGTTTCATACAGATGTTTTTATATCTGAAAGGAGATCTACTTTCCTCCCCCTGGTTTAGTATCTCTCTACTAGCATAGGACATGTTCGATTTCCTATGTAAATAGCCCAAAGCATGAAATGAAAGTTAGAAGGAGTTCTCAGGAAACACAGGGACACCCATCTGACAATGCAAATGGTCAGTGAGAGGCAGAGCAGCATGTGGGGAAAAAATTGGCTGCAGTAATCAGTGACTGTTTTTAGTACAGTATTATAGCATGGAATGGGAATGAGATTATCTTCATCCTCTTCTCAGCACCGACACTGATGATAAGCTGTTACCTCTACAAGGCCTTTACCTTATGTCAATGAAATTGAGCCAAGAATAATTGGAAGTGGGATGAAGAAGTACACCATCCTTTATTGTGCTTGATCACATTTACTTCTCACTCCGGATCTAGAAGTGAAATCACTGAAGAAACAGGCTTCACATAGCTCATAATGGCATTGGAGGAAAAGGTTGCTGCTTTTGTACTGCTAAACAAATTGTAATATAGGTTTTAATATGCAGCTATAATTCTTCTGGTGCTTATCTGTATGCCAAATACTGAGTGCTCTGTTTGCGTCCTCAACTCAGGCAGCTGGGTATTTTCCTCTTTATCTTTCACTCACACCAAATAAATGCAATAAATGAAGACACTTGGCCAATCTAAACTTTCTCTCCCATGCTAGAGAGGCAGTTCCACAGGATGTTACATCTGACACCTCAAGACAATGGCAGAACAGGTGAAAATGATTCCTCCAGAGCTGAGTCCCTTCCCTAGCCCCTCACCTCACTTCTCTGATAAGCCTTTGATCTTGGTTCTCACAACCTTTGTGTGTAGGCCCAGGCTGAGAACTTGAGGCTTTTGAAAAAAACAGGTGTTTGCTTGTAGGGTGGAACTCAGCACAGATCAGGCATTTCTGACAAGAAACACTGTCATACTGGTTTGCTCTGTACACCTCTGTGGGTGCAGATACTACCTTACATCAAACTGTTCAGTCCTGCATCGGTAGCTGTCAGCACCAAGCTAATATCCATCTTCTGAGATTGCTGGGGAAAGATCTTTCTGATCTTTGAGACATGCAGGAAAACTAGAGCTGTCTTCTACTGTGACCCGAGGTTTATTTCTGTCCTTGCATCCCTCTGACTTGAAAATAAGTGCTGTGCAGACTGCCCCACTGGCAGGCTTTCACCAGGGTACGCTCCTGTGCACAGGACAGTGGTCAAGAGAATGTGAAAATCAACATTTGCTGGACTGCTGAGGGAGGGTCTTGCTTGAAATCAGGTGTCAAGTGAATCTGTGTTGTCTGTAGGGTATAGAGTTCGAAGCTGACCTGGTTTCCAAGTCCAATTTCATTTTTCAGGGGCAAGCAGGCTTACTAATGTTGTAACCCAGGAGCCAACTGGAATAGCTGCTGCGGGGTAACTGCAGAGGAGCAGGCATGCAAGGCATCAGGGGGTGAACCAATTTCATGTGCTTACCAAAACATGTAAACAGAAGTAAATAAACACAGTTGTCATTTGATAGAACGGAACATCCTTTCATCGGTAGCTAAATGGATCAAAAGGACCCTTCTCAGACTCTTCTTACAACGGCAGAAAGTGACTGGTAGGTTTCTCTAGGGATTTGTGCTGGCACAGATTGTTCACAACTGATCTGCAAAGGGAATTGGGACTGAGGTGACAAGGTTTGCTGATAATGCTAAATTTATTCAGAATATTAAGTAAGGAATCAGAATGAAGAACACAGGGTGCATTTTGTGAAACTGCCTTACTGGTGATAAAAGGGCAAGTGGGATTCACTTTTAACAAATGCAAAGTAATGCTGGTTGGAAAAACAATCCATCTCTACATATACGGTGAAGATCTTCAAATTAGTTATTACTATTCAGGAGAGAGATCTTGGAGTCATTATATAATCGCACCCTGAAAGCATCAGCTCAATGTTTAGTGGTGGTCAGAAAAGTAAATAGAATTTCGAGAACTGGGAAAAGAATGGAGAGGAAAGCAGAAAATATCATTATGTGGCTGTATAAATCCATGTTGTCCTCACATCTTGAATATTATTTGCAGTTCTGTTTATAATAATAAAATATTAGAAATGGAAAAGGTTCAGAAAAGGGCAACAAGTATGATAAATAGTGTGAAATGGTTTCTGCATAAAAAAAAGTGAAACAGATTTGGATGCTCTGGACTGAATAAGAAATGGATAATGAGCACCAAGGTTGGGAGTGAATAGGAGAATGGTTATTCGTTCTTTCTGATGATACAGAAACAAGGCAGAACCAAATGAAATTTTAAGCATATTTAAGTCAAAAAAGTAAGAAATAAGGTGGTTTGCATTTTTTTATTCCACAGAATAAAAAAACATTGTTTTTTTTAACACAGAAGATGTTACTAAATTGTGCCAGTTATTGCCATGGATTAATACGTATGAGAAAAGCTTATATGAGTTAAAAATCAGCTACTTAAATCTGTGGAAGAAATATTCATTAAGTGCTGATAAGCACAAAGATAAAACCTGTGACTTAAAGTCCTCAAGCTGCACATTGTTGTCGTCTCAGAGGAAATGTAAGGGTAAAGTGTTGCAGGATATCTGCCCTTTTTTTTTTCTTCTTTATCCTCTGAGATACTTGCTCTCAGAGACAGGGTATGTTGGTAGGTGAACCTTTGTTTGACCCAGTACAGCTGTACTCATGTTAAGGCTTAATCACCCCAATCTGTATCTCTCAACACAGGGCAGTGTAACCACGGATTAAACCTGTTTTCAGAGCAGAATTCATCCTGAAGTAACCCAGTCTTTTAACAGAAACTAACCACTGAGCTCAAAAAGGCTAAAATACTTTTATGATGTCCTAAGACTACAATGGCTTGTGAATCTGCAGTAAAAATCTTAGCTGTGCTTTCACATGTAAAGCTTTTCCTGTTAAGCACTACTCCAGCTTCTCTCTCTTTTCTTTTCTTTCTTTCTTTTTCTTTTCTCTTTTTTCCTTTAACTTCTGACTAAGACAAAGAAATGGCATACAGACACATAGGCTTACATGGTAGTAGTTGTATAAATACCAAATGTAAAGAAGAAATTCTTGTTGCAAGGAGAAATTAATATATTTTATTGTAGCAGTTCAGTGAACACTTTATGTAGAGTAGTGCTATGAAAAATATATGCAGGTGGCAAAGGTCTAACCAGAGATATTCAAACATTTCTCTCTAAGCTGAGGAATCCACAGTTAGAGGTGATTTTGCTGTGCTTATTTATCCTTTGCAGCTGTCATATCCTGTGCTAGAATTGGGAAAAGGAATGATTTTTTTTTTTTTCATTTTTTTTCATTTTAGAACTAGAAAATTTCAAAGACAGAAGATAGAAAGTTCCCACTGTGACTCTAAAGATGAAGAAACTGGCCTCCAGGAATAAAGCAAAGAGCTGGATCAACTGAGAGAAGTAAGGAATACATGGTTTTCAGAAGCACTTAAGAGCCACTGAATCTGTATAAACTTTGCTGAAGGGCATTTCAAATTCCAGTATCAATTTTATCTTAAACAAAAGCATTTATTTAGATATGTCCTTAAAAAATGAAAGGTCCTAAACTTCTTTACAAACTCTTCCATAACAACAGAGAAACTATTTGCACGTGTAACCACGGAGTCACCTTAGATGTCCTCCTGCACTCTGGATGGCTTGCAGCTGTCCCTCCTGGACTCAGGTCTACCACAACACATTCTGTGTCGTACCTGCTGCTTCTGGTCCCCAGAAGATGTTACGTGTTTTAAGTACCTCAGTCCCACCCGTCATGTTATTTCCACATGATTCAGATAGTGCTTTCAGGAATATGAAGGACCTCTGTCTCTCAGCTCTTAACTGTGTTGTCAGTTTTCATACAGGTGAAACTTGAACCTGGAGCGATAGCTTGTCGCACCTAAGCCTGCCCACATCAGTTGTTGAGTAGTTTCATGATTCTTTGGGGACTGAAACAGCATGGCTGGGAAATCTTCACACTCGGGAGATGATGTACCAAACGAGTTCCCAATTGCCTTGGAAGGTCTTGGCTTCAGCAACAGTGGGGATGTAAAGCTTATCAGGTATTCTTCTGGAGTTAAAGTGAAATTTCTCACCACACCACCCCCCAATAAGTGCAGTGTTCACCTCTTTTCATTCAAGTACCCTTAGCCAATGGGCACACTCCATTGGTAGGTGTTTCCATAAAAGATTTTGAAAGAAAATCAGATATTTCCACTGTGTCATTAACTTCCTCTTTTTAGTCGTACATATACAAATCAACAAAGTCACCCAAAATTCTCCAAAAGTGTATTTATTATTAAAATATGTCCTTCCCTACTAGGGAATACAAGTGTAAATTTAGCTAATACAAGTAAAATTAAAGCATAAAATTTCAGATTTATTCCAAAACTTTCCCATAAGGCTTACAGATTCTATTTTAAAATGACAGCAAATCAACCATCCACCAGCAGAATGTATTAACTTCAAAACGTTGAAATTAAGATTTGCGTCAGGGAACCTGCAGAGACTAAGGCTATGGGTATTTGAGACTTTCTGTTAAAGAATATCAGGTATTGAACTGTGCTGAGTTTTGTTCTCCAAATGTATTGTGTCAGTTTCCAATATTTTAACACTTAAGAGTTCAGTCATACCTAAGCTTAAATCTTTTAAATGAAATGGAAATTAATGAATATATATGGTGAACTCTGCTAAGAAATATTTGTAATACTATTAAGCAGACAGATTTCAAATACAGCATGCTAGGCAGATGGGACTCCATCTCTTCAAAATTAAATATGAGTCTTTTTCATCAGCTGAACTTACATCCCTGTTCATCTCCCAACTGTTAAACAATATGACATGAAAATTAACAGAAATCAAAACAATCTTCAGTAGGAAGATTTTGCCCCAGTGACGACATGATCTCCACGATGTTTGCATAAGTTCATAGGGAATATAGCTTCAGCAGATGCAGGACGATGTAAATTGTTCCAGTATTACCTTGGGTAGAGAAGGATCGCCTTGTAAGAAATTGAAACCAACTTGTTAGAAACCATCTGAGTGAGAAACCTAGGTATTTCATCACCATTGTTTCATACCTTGTACTTTTTTCATATATACTTTCATATAACAACCAGGAGCAAAATTTATATGATTAGGCAACATTATTGTCTCTACCTGTGTTTATTAATATTTTAATAACATTACTCATCTTTAGGGTAGGAAAGAAATAAGTTGAGTAATAGTTCTTACAACTTTGAATTACTAATCTATACATTCAGAAAATGGCCTTTTTACTCTGAAGGTCTCAGATGATAATGTTGGATTGATAATCTAGGGTTTGTGGTTTTGGGGGGTTTTGTTTTGTTTTAGGATTTTGGTTTTGTTTTTTTTTTTATATCATCTTGCAGCCTGAACCCAGAAAAAGTGTCTCATCTGAACCAGGTATCTATGTAACATCAGTACACACTGGAAGTGAGAGAAATGTAGAAATAAGTGGAGAGGTAATGCTTGTTGAGGCAACAGCTGAATGGTAGGAGCATGTATTCTATATTGATCTTGTCTCCTTTGCTTCAAGAATACCTTGTGCCAGAGGAAATAAAAGTCAAATTGCTGTCATGCTTGATAGTGTACTGCTGCTTCATCTCTTATGAGAAAGTAAATTCTGTAATAAATAACCTGTATAAATATCAGCCAAAGATTTTACTATCAGATGCACTTACTTATCATCTGCATAAAGTTATATGTCTTCCTACTTAATATATTCATTCTTGATTATGTCCTCTCTTATGAGAGAGGTTTCATTATTATACTTCTTGGTATTTCAGCATGAAACACTTTTCACTCTGCTCTTACCTTACATATGTCGTTCAAAATCCCTTGATTTGTTTTAGCCGATATCTAGTTGCTCTTGTTTATTTCACTTAGAATCATGAAATAAATAAAGGTGGAACAGAGTTTTAGATATCTGGTCCAATTTGCTTTGCTAATTTTGAAGTTAGATCGGGTTGCTTGTACCTATTCTTGTGTTTAATTCTGTTATGCATCGCTAAGAAAAATTCTTGCTACTTCTCTATTCTGCCTATTCTGTTGAAGGTACAGGACTCCATATTTTGGTGAGTTCTATGGGGTTCTTGTCAGATGATTTGTCCAGACAACTTCGATCCTTCTGATAATTTTCTAGCTAATTATTCCTTCTGATTATCATTATTCCATCCCAGTTTTAATGATCATGATGGGTCAATTAGCCTCTATTGACTTGCTAATAAGGTCCCAATGTGGGTTCTCTTGAAAACCTTCTGAACACTGAAGAAGGTGAATGGGAACAGCCAGAAAGGATTTATCAAAGGCAAACTGTCCACCTGACCTGACCAGTGCAATTGTCTTGTATGATGAAATGACTAGGTTTGTGTATGAGGCGAACAGCAGCTGCCATTCACCTTGACTTCAGCAAGATTTTCAACATGGTCTCCTGCAGCATCCCTTGTCTCTGTGTTGGGCTATTGCAGTGCTGTGCTCTAGATGCATGAACTACCAGAGAGATGAAAAACTGGCAGCACATTTGGGTTCAAAATATAGTTAATGGTCATACTGCACCTGAAGACCATTTAGAAGTGGAGTTCTTCTGAGGGTTTATACTGGCACCTATCCTGTTTAATATCTTTATTGGTGGTGTAGAGGAGGAGACATAATGCACCAGTCAAGTTTCTGAGTGACAGAAAACTGGGAAACGCAACAGATAATGCTTAAGGGCAGAGCTGCCGTTCCACGAGCTCTAGACTGACTAGTGTAATGGATCAACAGGAACTTAACAAAAATCAACAGGGACTAATGCAAAGTCCTGCACAGTAATACGGAGGGGGACTGGCTGGGGGACAGCTCTTCTTGGAGCCTTGGAAAGCAAAGAGCTGAACATGAGTCAGTAATGAACCCTGGCAGCAAAGATGGCCAACAGCACTCTGGACTCTTGGGCATGTTCAGTCTGGAAATGACGTGGTTTCAGGGACAACTAGCAGTAGTCTCCTAATACACAATAAAACAGGTCACCTAAACCAGCTGTTGCAGCACATCTGTATGTATAAATATTTTTGTGGTGCTTGCCATAAATTTGTTTGTGGGTGGTTCCATCAAATATAAATTTTTCCACTGTTGGATCTTTCCCATTTACTAGAAAATTTAACAGCTCTAGAGGTCAGCATTTTATTTGGGTCAGAAATTATTGATGCAGACTTATTTTTATTGATTTAATTTCCTTATTTACATATCTGTGACCTATTTTACTGAACAGATGTGGTAACAGACTCCATATGGACAAGCGATTTTTTGAAAGGAAACCTCAGGTGGTGTATTTTGTTCTTGCCACAAGTCAGAAGTTCTTGCTAAACTAACTAAAGCAGAGTATATACTAAAGTGAAGTATATCTGCTATTTTACTATGCTTTCTGCTGTATTGTCTCCTCTGGTTCACTGTAGTTCCCCACTGGTCAAGTCCCTCAGGCAGAGTGGTTTGGGAAAAAGGATGAACCTTCTCCTGACTGTTGATATAACAGCTACAAATAAATACAGAACAGAGGTTGCAGACTTAAAAAAGAAGTTTTGTCTTGTGGATTATCAAATAAAGTTATCTTAAAAAAAAAAAAGAAAGAAAGAATACTTTTATTTAAATGACAGTTAGTGAGCCAGATGTTTACTGTCTCTTTCTGTTAGTTAAGGAATGCAACTTTCACAAGAGGAGTTGCTGCTGTGTCTGCAATAAAAAAATATACATATTTTCCCAAACCATGTTTAAAATACCTGGGTTGTGTATTTTTATCACCACAGTACAGGAACTACCCAAAAAGCTTAGTGGTTTGTGCTGAGGTAAATCAGAATTACTTCTGGATTGCCTCCACAATATTGTAATCACTGGTGTGACTGTAGAGAAATGTCACGATTTCTTGTCATGTTGGGCAGTATTGCCCCATCATGTAGCTGTTTCGTCCTCTATCAGTCTAATGATTAACTGTTGTCTCGTGGCTGGAGATTGTTAAGGTGTTCTGTTTGTATAGCACTTAGTAGAAAAGGATCACTGACAGGGGTATAAGGGAAAATAAATGAGCCTTTGAAGATATGAAATGCTAGAATTTGGTACTGTTGATGGTGGTGCATGAGAGCTCTTTACAAGTTAACTGGGAAGGACAGTTCAGCAAAGACTTCTTGTTTCCCCCTTCAGTTTAACTTAAATTTGTGGAACCCATTGACCTACAACAATAATATGCATGGTCTTGTTCATATACCAGTTCATGCACTTTCTATGCATCTGCTCTGCCTCAAACATTTATAAAATCTGAACATTACATTGAAACATTAATATAATCATATGACTTTATCTGTGATAATTCCACTTTTTGCACCCATTTGTGAACTCTTCTGACTTTGGTTAATTTTCACCTGAAAGAAAAAACAATTTATTTTTTGTTTGTCACTGTAAGCCTATTATTTTAAGAGGAAATTGTAGAATGTCTATATAATAGGAAAGTAAATGGCTTCACTGTCATTTTTTGTACACTACCTGTGTTGGAGTTCTGTTGCACCACCAGACTAGTTGCATTTTCAAATTCTTCATGACATTTCACTCCGTGGTAAGGCATCCCAAATAGCTGTGGCAGGCTGGACAATACCAGGTCTTTCCAGGTCACCTTTGCTTTGAAGATAACTATTTTTTTGTTATTTGGGTGGATAAAGAATATTATTAGATATATTGGTAGGATCAAATTATACCTTACGAAGAGATGAGTGGTACTTATACAGCCTGAAAGCCCCTTGGGGCTTTAGAAGTGGTGTGAAAGAAAATGAATGTATGTAATATGCTGATAGACCTCAACACCAGTACTGGTGATTGAGACTTTCTATTTCACTATTTACCATTTTGTCAACAGAATACATTCATTTCTCTCTGAAAAGTGGTTTGTTCAAGTATGACTAAAGAATACTGGCAGAACAGTAATGGAGGTCACACATCTGGTGAGTTGGTCCAAGACAGAGAACAACATTTACAAAGTGCATTCTGTTAAAAGGAAACAGAATTCCACCTTCCCTCTACCTGCAACCATCTTTGCTGCCATCACTTTAGAGGGATTTCAGGACTTCAGGAGAGAAGTTGTGGGCTATTGCCAGGCATGAACCTCTCCTCTCTCTTGCCTGCAGAGCAGCCTAGTGGTCAATCCTTAGTGCTTCCTTCCAAGGAAAAGTCCTTAGACTCTTTCTCAGAAGTTCTCACGTAGCTCAGAGTAAGCTCTACAGGGTCGTACAAAGGTTTCACAATGATTTTTTTCCTAAGACTCTGCAAAAATTGTTCTTTGTCTGACAGAGGGGGAAAAAAAAGGTGATTTTGTGGGAATAATTTTGTCATAAACTTTTAGTTATTAAGTAAGGGAAGTCACTTTGGAAATGTTGTCAGAAAGGCTGTGACATCCCTTAATTATCAGGCCTACGGCATTTCACTGGTTTATGCAAGAGTGTTTGTGTTGTCGGCATTTCATTTTCTCATTGTAACTGCAGAAAATCTGAAAGTAAGCAAAAGTTAAAATGTAAATGCCATGGTCTTAGCTGTAATATTAAATGTTCCCCATGGTTTTACGATTACCCTTTACAGAATCTGTTGATGCATTTTGGCAAGCACAATATTAAAAATGCGCTTGGCAAAAATCCCCTTAGCAGAACCTGACAGACAGTAAGGTCAATAAAGTTTTAATCAACGAAGGAGAAAATACTCTTCTTCCAGATGGGTACCACAGAACAATACTTGCATGAAATATTTATGATTCACTTTAGAATCTCAGGGTCTGAAACATAAGTAAAGGTTGGTGATTATTTCTAAAGTAAAATGTGTTCATCCTTAGAATTTTTGAGAATCATGTTGCTGTGAAATAAATTCTAGTCATGTTTCGGGAAGTATACAGTTTATTATTTGACTGAACACCGTGTTTGTTACAGAACTTTCTTGTATTCATAACCTGCTATCATTTTTTACAAAATCGTAATTACATAAATTGTATGTTGTGATTCTTCTGGTATCTGTTTCTCTTTAATTTGTAGATTTTGTTTGAGAGATATGCAACTATACATTGGTGAAGACTTCATTTAGGATTTTTGTTCTAACTGAACAAAAACCTGAAGTTTGTCATGTTAGAATGTTCAGCACACAAAGGCGTTCTAATAATGAAATGTTGTTTCTTTCACTAAGTGAAACAGAGTGAAAGTACAGAGTGGACTCTGTACTCAGGCAACTCAAAAAATCTGTAATGAAGAGAATACTTAATATAGGAAAATTCCCTCCCTGAGTCCTGATCCTATTACCTCACCCATTTTCAAGCTCAGACACAAGGAGAAGGAACCCGAGGAAAACTTTGACCCTGTGGATGGCTGAATGGTTCCCCTTACATATTCCCAACCCAGTACGATATCTCTGTTTCTTATTGTGAATCCTTAAGTGGTCTGGTCACAAGAACTGGAGCATTGAGCTGGATGGCCTGATACTTCTCTCTTCCCAGCAGAGTGAAAACCTGCCCAGACCAAGCCAAATAAGACCAGTGGCCATGGCTGTGTTCTGAGGCTGCAGAAAAGACGGGCTAGAAAATATCAGGTTGTCTAGATGTGCCAGTCACTCTTATAAAGTGGATACTCAAGGAAAGTCAGAATGTATTCTGCATTCATTTCTGCTACCATTTTAACACTTGCTAATTAACAATTAATGCAGCCATTAATTAACACCTACAGCAAGCTTCTTAGCCATCATACTGAGAGTTTGAAAGCACCGAGACATGATTTGTGGTTTTGGGTTCATTACAAACTCTGAATAATTCATCTTGTTTTCAAGAAACTGCTGTTTTGTACAGAGAAACTTAAATTACAGGTGTACAATGAGTGGAATTATCCGCTACATTAACATATTTTAAACCCAAAATATATTGCTTTAACTCTGTTATAGGTGACTGAAATATTTAATTAGGCATATCCAGTTGTTTTGCTGTGACATTAATTCAGTGAGTTTAGGAATGACACTTGATTTTTTTAAGAGAACAGTGTAGATGAGTATGCATAATGTAAAAAATAATATAGCATGACTGCTTTGGGATCAAATTAATGTAAAAGTAATAGAAAAATTACATAAGTTGTTAACCTTTTTATTAACCATAATTGGACCATTACATTCAAAGAAGATTAATTGGCTGAATTCTTTATTAAAATAACCTGAAATTAGTCTTAGTTATTACAAAATTGTATTTCTTGAGTAGGAATGGGTGAAATTTCCTCATCGTTTATATTAATCTCATTATTTATTTTTAAAATACTTGGCAGGTTAGTTATATTGCATAAAATTAACAAAAATAGATGTGTAACCTTAAAAAACTCTCTCTGTTTTTGTTTCTTTACTCTTGTTTTAGTTTTAGAATTCAGATAGAAGTAGTTTTGGTGGTGATGTTTTGCTTTGTTTTTCAGAACATTGAGACATAGATTTAATGAATTCTTAATGAGTATGTTGTTCTTCTGTCATCCATTCCATAATTTTATCTAAAGTGATTGGCACTATCACTATATCCTATTGTTCATTTGGAGCACATACAAATACACCTGACTATGCTTAATTGCATTTTTTCCCGTCAAATCTTAAATTTTCTCACAGACAGTTTTCGGTGATAGGTTTGGGGAAAGCCAGAATCTTAATCTTCTACCTAGCATGCAAATTTATTGCTGTATGCTACTGGATGGAGTCCATGCAGTGTATCAGCATTCTGCTAGAAAATAATAAAGTGCTACTTGGAGTTCCGTTGACATAAGTCTTAAAAACAGGTGGATCTTGGTTCTAGCCATATCTGTTGTGACCGGGGTGTTTCTAGTATTAGTAACAAAGCTGTACTGTGGCCACCAGATTCTGAGAGAATTGTGTATTCTGTGCCCTCAATGTTAGTACGATCCTATAAAACACATCCGAGGTTCAATTCGTGTTACAGCTCTGCAATTTCCACGTCTGCTTCTTCTGTTCTTCCTAAAATGCGTTGTTAAGAGTCGGTTTCTTCGTATGTAAGCACTGCTTGGTGTCATTATGCCTACTAGATGTCAAAGGAAGAAGCCAGCTGTGTCTGTCTCTTAACAGAGCTAGCCACCCTCTCCCTCTCTTCCAGCTGAGCTTATTTCATGTTATTAAATTGTTTTATATGACTGCAGAGTCCTTCATGTATCAGTCCTCCCTATTGTAAATCTCTACGGGTAGATCAAAGGTAATCATGGCAGTCAACTCATTCATAGCATGTAGATTTGAAGATTTGGTTGTAGTTATGGAGACTTGCAGCATGCTTTGACATCTGCAGCTTTCCTGCACAGTGAGATCCATGGAAATAAATAGTTCCGGTTCACTCTTTTCTGCAGTGGATGCATGCTGAGCAGAGCAAATGGATTTCACGTCACTCCATGAGATTTTGCCCTTGCTACCTGAGTAGCTGTAGTCCTCTCTGCAACTTTGATTCAGCGATAACTTAATTTATTAAAACAGTGAAAATATCAGCTAACGGGGGAGACTTGTCTCTGTTTGAGACTGAACCTTTACCACAGTCAAAATTACACAGTAATAACACATTTCACAGATGCTGAGATATTAACATAAAACCTAATTTATTGCCCAAGTTTTGCTTCAAGATTTCTTTCCCAGACACAACAGTGTTATGGGCTAAACAGACTGTTCCACGTAAATTTAATATTGCCTAATACTTTTCCATAGAAACATTAGTTTGATTATTTAGGATTTTAGGTTTTTTAGAAATAAATTTTCTGGAGGCAGATTATCCTTATTTTCTGTCTTCTTTCAGGATGTTTCTATCTTTAAATTGCTTTAAAAACAAAAAGAAAAAGAAGCTTAAATTGGGAAGAAATAATTTGTCTAATTTCTTAGTTCATCTAAATGTCACATTATCATAAGCTGTTGAAAAGGTGCTGTTAGCACATGAAAATAGAGCCTGTTTTGAAGCCTGGTTGGGCTTTTTTTGGCTAAACATTTTTCAAAGCTAATACTTTCTCTAACATAAAAGGTTTAATTTTGGTTTTGTCCCACAAATTTTGACAACTAGATTTGTGCTGAAATTGCTGATCAAAGTCTGAGGGGGATCCTGCTCCTAAATAACTGGTACCTTGTTGCCATACTGACAAACAGAACGCCTGAGTTACCTATCAAAGGTTCTTTATTTCCCTCAGCTGGTAGAACCACGGCCCCTTGCTTCTTAAAACTTCTTTACCTATTACATGAACATTTACTGGAAACCAGAACGAAGTAACGAGTTATTGTCAGATATCTGTCATTTTGTGGCACCACAAGTATTAAAAAAATCTCATGATCCTTCCTAGGGAAAATATGAAGTTATATAATGTAGGTAAGAAACACAGAAGTAAAAAGTCTGCACTTTACCTGTGGAAAAATGAAAAAAAAAACAAACCCAAAACAAATAAATAAACACCCCCCCACATCATTCCTCTGCTAATACAAATAGTGTTAGATATCTATTTGGAACATTATGTATCAATTACTTTTAATTTCTTTTTTAATATTTAACGCTTTGAATATTTTTTTCACTCTGATTTCAGCTTTTTAATGTTTACTCAGCTATATCCTTTACTTTTTTCCCCACAGAAATATTGCGTACAATGAGTTGCCTGGTCTCTTTTCAATAAGCCACGGTAAGAAACTTGACTCCTCTGGTATTAAGTGAAGGAAGAGGATTTGACAGGTTTAGATATGAAATGAACGGTGACATTCCTCTGAAAATGTGTCAAATTAAAGCAGGTGGGGTGAGGAAAAACAGCTACAATATGTCAACTTTTATAGGCTTTGATTTATTTTTAATGATGCAGAGCACTTTAGGAAGCTTGAAGATGTGCTCATTCACAACCCAGGTCTCATGGTGTGCTGTATTGTTCAGGTAATTCTTCTAAGTTGGGTGAGAGATGGGATCATGACCCAGAACTCCTGTAAATAGCAATTACCTCTCTGGAAAAAGAATGATTAAAGTTTAGTTAAATGTCAGCAAACTATTCACTCCTCTCTCTTCCTCCCTCTGTAACTTATTTATACTTCTTAACCACACACCCTCCCAAAGTTTTTCTACTGCCAGCTGTCTTCATTATTTATTTATTTGTTTCCTTGTTTATTTATCTATTTCTGATGGGTCACATAAGATAACATGAAAGCATAAGACCTTAGTAAATTATCATTGCATAACTACCTAATAATTTCGGGTTCAACTGAAAAAAAAATGCTTAATAAAAGACTGTAAATACTTAATCAGAATTTGATTAAGTATCAGGAAAATCATCCAAATCAGGAAAAAACAGGATCCAAAATATGATGGATCCACCAAACAGGATTCAAAATGAAAACACAGATAAATCAGCTAGGAAAATCATGGAACTTTTTGTTCACAGAGTGATTGCAGCAGATCTCCTCTATCTTAATCTCATAAAAGAATTTGGAGCTAGAAATGTAAATTGGACAAGAACCTGGCTGGTAAAGGGCAAGTAACAATTGGTTACACCAAAAGGAGATAATAAAGTAAGAAAAATATTCTTCAGTATCACTCCAAATAAAATGTCTCGATATTAATATTTTCAGTAATGAGCTCAACATAAAAGTTAGAGGATTGTGGTGAAATTGAAGAGTTGAAGACCCAGGCTAGAAGGACTTTGGACTAAGAGCAAACTGTATCACCTTGAAAATTTTAGTTATGAATGAAACAAAATTGAGCCTTTCCAAGCTCAAGACTACATGCCTAAAGTCTGAAAGAGTATTTCTTTGATAAAGTGACAGATCGAAGGAGGACCCAGTGTACTCATTGACACATGATTGAGCAGTGAGCTAAGTACCTCCCTGAAAATATCTCCCTGGAGCCAAGGTAAAGAGCTCTACAGACAGAGACAGAATCTCACACACAGTACAATATTAATTCTGGTTTTTGTTTGGTTGGGGGTTTTTTAATTGGTTATTTCCTCTTTCTTTATAGAGAATCAGGTAACTTCTGACTTTCCTGTATCCTCGTGTCTGTTGGGCATGAGGGAAGACCACAGCCTGAAGATTCAATTGCCAGGCTCCAAAGGGAATGATTTGCTAAGTTGCAAAGTAACCATAAGCACGATTATCGGGAGCATAGGACAGAAGGATATCTTGGGGTGGCAGGTGAAGCCTCAGACAGTTACAGGAATGGAAAAGGAAAGGAAAAGTACATCAGTCTGCATTTCAGATGGAACATGAAGAAAACTGGGGAGAAATACCTAAAACAGCAGACATATACATGGAGGAGGCAGAAAGGAAGCGAATAAACCTATGTAGGCAAAGACAGTCCCAAAGTTGCACCTGCTAATTCAAGATTTTTTTTTAGGAAAGCTTTAGAAATGCTAACTAAATGAATTGCCCAATGAATGGCTTACTGGACAACAACAATCCTTGTGGAGTCAGGCACTGCTGACTGTGGTCTGAAACAGCAGCTTAACAGCAGCTTAATAGAGAAATTCATTCAGAATCTTAAAAGATGAACACCTGTCAAGACACGTAATGTTAGTGAGATGTGACAGATACTACCTCGCAGTTCTCTAGATAGTGTTGGGAGGGCGACCACATTTCATTGAGAGTAGTATAAGTCGTAAGAAGCTTAAGATAGCGTGATATTAAAAATTAGAGTAAATCCTGGTGTTCTGTTAGTGTTATACAAACACCTCTGAGATTGTTATCCCCTACTGAAGCAGTTTCTTGTCTTTAGTGTTGTATTCTGATGTGTTCCTGTCTAAAAAGGCCTAATATTTAGAGATATATTTGAGAATAGTTTTGATACCTTGAACAGAGGATCATTATTTACGATCTATTACGCAGAAGTGTGGTGAAATACTATATACCTTCAGGAACAATGAACCTGCTCAAACAGAAAAACATCTTAACTGCATGAAAGTCAAATTCAGTGTGTCCAAATATAGGTCTTTTACCCACCTCTCAGCTATGATTTGCAATAATGAAGAAAATACATCATCTGGGCAAGTGAGCTGTTTAACTCTGCTTCAAGGTAAGCTACTATTTTCAATAATTGCTTGGAGTGGAGCTAATAGTACAGCACATATTACTTGAATGTACGCAATGGCCTGGAGAATAAAAGCTGAGTCAGTGGAAAGCTATTGATGAAAAGACCTCAACCCGTACCGCCTCCAATAAAGTTGTTGTTTTCCCAACAGAAAAAGGCTTGTTTAAAATAACAAAGGAACTCTATTTTTAGATTCCAGGAAGAAGGAGATGCCACTTACCAAAACAGTGATATCTGAAATCATTGATAACTGAATCAGAAAAAAATTGGGTTTCGAAGTCTGGAGTTCTACTCTAGAGCAAGCTAGGTATCGCAGAGTATTTAAAAGCAGCGTGATAATGGCAGTAAACTACCTAAACCCGTTGTGCTGGACTAAACACTCACCCCTGCTGCTGAAGTAGTTCTGGTACTTGCCACTCATGTAACACTAGGAACTGCAGCGCTGTTTTTCATTCC
>NW_010421459.1:0-4025 GCF_000710305.1 Buceros rhinoceros silvestris | reverse complement strand
TCCTGCTGGCAAGTTATATATACTTTTCTTGACAAGAATGAATGAATAGTACTGAAATCTCTAAAATACTTTTGTTCCAGGTGACAGTGTTTTGGGGTTTATTTTCTTCTTCCTTCTTTTAGCCCTATTCAGTGTTCTTGTAAAGCAAGGAGTGACTGGGTGAAGTGAATCTCTTGGTGAAGGGAGAAGCCTTGTTCTTCTCTGGTGAAGCAGCTGAGCAGGTTGAAGAAACTTTGAGAAGTAGTGAGGAGGAAATTCACAGCATGGAGCTGTGAAGTTGCAACTCAAGCAGAGGGACTGACAAAGAGCAGTGTGAAGGAGGGAGCAGTCAGCCTTAGAGCTGATGGAGAGAGCTGTCTGAGAGGCAACGGGGGTACAGCACAGTTCAGTTCAGCTCAGAAAGTAACACAGGTATATATAATGAAGTCTGGAAGCAAGGCTCTGCTTCCAGGACCCAATGGGCAGGGGGAGTATGTGTAAAACTTCTCCATTTCTATCCTGGCAGACTTGCTAACATCAACTTTTCTGCCTTCTTTTTTCTTGATTTTTCTAGTTTTGTTTTTATCTTATTTTTCTTTTGTTGTTGTTTGGGCTTTGTTTTGTTTGAGTTTTGTTTAGATGTTTGGAGTTTTTTTCATTATTATTAATTTAGAAGCATTCCAGTGTTCTTTAAGGAATGCAGAATCAGGAAAAGGTCTAGACAGATTTACCTCAAGAGTTGTAGCTGACTCAGGATCCCATTCACTATGGTTAATGACCTTTGATTAACACAATTTGCCCGGCAGCCAGCTCTGCTCAGCATGAATATCAGCCTCCACTGAAATCTTAGTGAGGAATTAATATTTTCACTGCAGCCCAGACACAAAAGTGCACAGAAGCATGATGCGCCATGGGCCTTCACAGCAGGAGACCAATACTGTAGTGTGAGTGATTAAAAAATTACTTTGATGAGCTATAAGAACGAATTACTGCCGAACTAGACCAATGGCATAAAAGACAAAAGAAGCGTGTAAGCAACTTCCTGGCTGCCACAACTTGCCACATGCGGGTTTTTATGTGGTGGAGACAAAGAGTTTGGTTCTGAAATAGCGGCTTTGTTTATCAGATGTGGTGTCTGCAGGTTCCTGTGAATGAAGGTCATTTCATATACAGAATATATGATTGTATAAAAACAACTGTGAGGCAGCACTGGGCCCCAGCTTAATTTTCTGCTTTGCCGCAAACTTCCTTTGTGGTTTTTAGTAAGTGATACTAAGCCCGTGTATTGAAAGGTATCTGGATGTCTGCCTGCACTTGAATTCATTAGGATCTAGTCACCTAATTTTGCATTTCAACTTTTCTTATGTTTTAAAGTGCCTAGGATTTATGTCTTGTTTATAGAATATTTATGATTCTTTTTTCTAGATTACTTGTGAATGTAACAATCTGTTGTCATATGAATATTCAATGGCATCCATTCAAACAAAATATCATAAAACATAGAACTTTGTAGTTCCCTTTCACTTTGCACAATCATTTGCCCAATGTGTTTTTGTACAGACTGAATATAGAATTAGAAGCAATTCACAGCTAAAGTTGTCTTTAGTTGTTGACAGGGAGAAAAAAATATTTGAAATTATTGAGGCTTTTAAAACCAACTAAGTAGATCTGTAACTATATCTTCAGATACTTTGAAAGCAGAATACTAACAAAACATTGCAAGCAAGTCAACCTACCAACTGTATGAAACACCTTAGGAAAGAAGAAAGTTTTATTTCATGCACTTTTATTTCCAAAAATTTCATGATTTTTGGCTCTTGACATTTTTAAATTGCCATTTTTAATTCAGTTTCAAAATAATAAATTAAAATGTACTTTCTTTTCTTCCCAAAATTGTCTTCACCTTGCAAGATTTATTCTCCAGTGGTGTAACTATTGCTATTACAGCATGACTTATTCATGCTGTAATATATTTTTTTTTCTTTGGATTTGCTGTTTTGTAATAAGTTGAAATTATCTTGGACTTATTCAAAGCATCGGATTTTCAATAACGAAAAGAGGATGAACTAAGATCTTAGAACTTTTTTTTTTTTTTTAAACTTGGGCACGCTTTGACCAACTGCTTGACTTACATTACTAAGCCATTTCCTTGATAAAACAAGACTAGATGTGTCTTTCTAGCATTAAAAAATGCGTTTATCTTGGATTTATGCCTGTAGAAGTGGGAACACATTGCAATCCCAGTGGTGAGAAGAAGCCTATTTTATTTAACCATTGAGTCTCAGCTATCTTGGATAGACAAGACGGAGTGGAAGAAAAAAAAAAGTCTTTCCCTTTGTAAACTCTTCTCAAAACTTGATCCACAGAGTCCATTCAGGAATAGTTTTCTTTTCTCTCATCTTGATCTTGTACTCTTCTTTCAGATATCTTCAATCTCACCCCCACTTTCTTCTGTGCCTGTCTGCTATTTTAAATTTTACTTCATCTCTAATATTCCCTTGCATTTATTGTTTTATGTTGTTTATGAAACAACTCATGTTAAGTTGATTTCTTGTAGAACTTGTTCAATTCAATGTCATGGATTATGTTATCCCAGTAAATTTAATTCCTTGTATTATTAATTTTAATGTAAAGAACAATGAAGAGCCCTAAAAACTGTATGTATAATGTTATCACCTTGGAAGCCACTGAAGCAGTGCCAGGTTAAAAGTGATACTACTATTTCATGCACAGCATTTAAGATTTCCTGAGTAGATATTCTCATAATAATTATGACTCAGCTGAGTAGTATTGCTGTAGATACTGTAGACATGTCATTTAGTTTTTAATTTGTAAAAGAAATAAACAGGCAAACTTTTTTTTTCAGTATTAACCAGTGTTCATTCTTCAGATTACTGTTATATCTTAAATATTGCTGAGGCAATCATCCTGGGTTTTTTAAAAAATGTTGATTTCATTTTTACTCTTCCTTCCCAATTCTGCAAAGCCGACGTTGGTTTGTTCTGTGTTTGTCTGTGATGTATTGTTTGATACAGTACTTTGTATTGCAGACCAGCGATCCATGTATCTGTGGCACAGGTTATTTATGGACACTGACCAACAAGTCTCAGAAATATTGGTGTTTTATTCAGCCAACAATGTGTAACACTGAACCCTATCGTAAGCAATAACTGATGAGTTGACATCAGTCCTTCAATTTGTCATCATTTGTCCATTGTCACTTTTGGCTCTTGGGATGACTGAAGTAACAAATGAGTTGTCTCTTCTGAAGCTGATTTTGTTCCTTAGGGAAGAACTTGTCTTTTAGCCCCATTTAAAACATCTTGATCTGGTGCCAAGATAAGGTTTAAGCACCCAGTTTTGCTCCTGGCACATTCTTTTTGGTTTTTTTCAAAGGCTAATTCAGATCTGTATAACTAAATTTTGGCTGATGTGTCTGCATGGTATTTTTCGCTGAATCCCAAATGTGTTCTCTTGAATTTAAGTTCCCTTGGTGTTAAGGGTGAGGGACCGAGGTACCCACTCCTCGCATTACCTTAACGAATCCTTCTGTCCTGAACAGAGACAGACAGGTTTTAAAAAAAAGGGGAAGGAAGAAATTCACACCTCGGTCTACATTCGGAAAAAAACTGAAACAAACTTTTAATAAATGATAAATCCACACGACTATACTCTATTATATATATATGCATATAGTTACAAATTGAGGGAAGAGAAAAAACGAAGAAGTGAAGGTTTACACAAACTGTTCCTTTTTCAAGGTCAGAAGTCTGGGCAGGCAGCCAATGGCGAGATAGGAGTGATGCCTGGCCTTGGGTGCTTTGTGCAGCTGCGGTCCCGGGCGGAGAAAGTGAAGTTCTGTCTGCGGCGGAGGAGGGAAGGGGGGGAGGGGGAAGGACCCCCCCTGTGCGAGCAGCCGATCAGCTAAAGAACTCCCTTCACGAAATGGCTGGGAGTGCGAATATTTTACCTGATTTTCAGACAACGCAGAACTCACGGCGAGTGCAGTTTGGAATCTGTAGTTTGTAGATTTCAGGCGATCCCGA
>NW_010421458.1:946-34717 GCF_000710305.1 Buceros rhinoceros silvestris | reverse complement strand
GAGGGGGCCGGGACGTGTGGGGTTCCGTGAGCGGCCGAACAGCCTCCCCGGTGCTCTGGGGCTCCGTGAGTGCCCGCGCCGTGGTGCACACGCGGTTCGTCGAGGTGGGCAGACTCTCGTTCCCCAGGACGGCTTTTCCCGTGTTGTGGTCGGCGTCCGCTGGATCGACATGCTGGGACTTGAGTGGCCCGTGGGGCTCACTCTGGCTTCTCTTCGAAGCATGCGTCCGAGTAGCGAGATTGCGGAGTCTTGCTGTGTTTGTAGCAGAAGATGCGTTCCTGGTGACGACTGAGATGTTCTTTTGCGTTGCAGAAAGGCCATGTTCAGCTCTAGCGCAAAGATTGTGAAGCCTAATGGCGAGAAGCCAGATGAGTTCGAGTCTGGTATATCCCAGGTACGTGCCTTTTTCTGCTGTTTGGTAACTGACTGCAGGTTATGGAGACAGAGTTGTGACAGCTGTCTAGAGCTTAAGTTCAAGGGTAATGCTGTCTAAACGTGTACTCTTTCCTAGTTTTACTAAGAAAGTGGGGTAGTCGTCCTGTGTTCCTACTAGTTGAACTTGCTGCTTCTGTCACTGTGACTTAGAGGAAGTTAAATCATTGGTATTGACTGTGGCACTGTGGACAGGCTTTAATTTAGTCTAAGGCTTCTTATGAATTCAACTGGGTGTAATGGATTCTTTTACAACTTCACTTTTTTAGGCTTTGCTGGAGTTGGAAATGAACTCCGACTTAAAGGCTCAGCTGCGGGAGTTGAACATCACAGCAGCTAAGGTGGGTTAGACCTTCTCCACAAAGGATTGCTTGGTGACTTGGTCTGCGTGTAACTTTTGAGAACGTTGGCATGCTGCATGAGTGGTGTCTCTAGCTGTTTTGTACAGCCTGTGACTGTTTGCTGTATGCTGTTGTGGTTTATCTTCTGGTATTTGCTATTAACATGTAGGATTTTGTACTAGTTTGTAGGTTTGGGTTTGGCTTTTTTAAAATTGGTCTGAAAAGCCATTGTAAAAACTCAAATAGCACATAAATAAACGTGTTTAAAAATGGTTATTCTACTTTTTGACTCTGCAAACTGGGCTTGAGTTCTGAAATTGGCTTTTTCTCAGTGGATATTGACTGTCAACATAGGCATTGCAGAAACTTTATTAGGAACATAAACTATAATACTATTTGTAAAATGAGTTTGTTGTAAATCCTCTTTTATGTGCCAAGTCATAGATAGGAGGTGGATCGAGAGTAATAGACTGACCTGATTGTGTAGGTTAGCCCATTTGTAAATTCTGGTTTTGGCTTATAAAGGCAGCTGAAACCATAAGGAAGAAAAGGAAGAAGAAAATGAGTGAAAAAGGAGGAAGAAAATTAGCCTTAGAATTTGTCCACCTTGGAGACTGGATAGAACTTCTGAAGCTGGTTGCTGCAACCAGAAACTTAAATAGGTTGCTTTTTGGCTGGGCTTGGGCAAGGACAGTACAGACAAAGATGCATGAGTGCTTAGAGTTGAGTTTAAGGACCTAGGAATGCAGAAGTTGGCTTGGTATATGAGTTTGGGGGCCTTCAGAACTACTTGGCCGCTGAAGTACAGCAATGTGGACTGTCCTCAAGGAGGAGTTATTTTTAAAAACGTCTGTACTTCTTACTTAGCTACTTGATTTGATTTGTGAGAAATCTTGTGTGGGCATTTGAGTTAGAACCATGTGGGAACGTAGTTGGTGAGAAACAATTCAGCTTTCCATTCCGTTGGAGAGCAAGGATTCCTCTGTAGTTTGCTTTATGAGAGAAGGCCTTGTAAGCCTATACAAACTTACTTGTATTTGATCAACTGTTGGAGAAACAAACCGGGGGAAAGTAATCCATGTTGGTGTGGTGTAAACCTGCTGACATTTGAAGGGGAAGGAAATGCTCAAGTAGTGATGCAGGCCTTGGCAAGCGGTGGACAGAAGATGATTTCCATGAATTAGTAGCTCAAAAAAATGTTAGGAGATTTTGAACTGTAAACTTTGTCCAGAATGTGTATTAGAGGCAAATATGCTTTGTGTCAGCATGTAAGTACCACTGCAGGTGTGGTAATCATTCAGCGTGTTTAGGATTCTAGCATCCTGCAGGAAGAATAAGCTTTGCTGTTCAGAGGATGTGGCTCTGAAAGGAGAGGTGGGACTTACTGCCCCATCACTCCTTTACAACTAAACAAATGTTCTGACAGATTTTTCTCTTTAATGTTTGCTCTTAAATGCATTAAAACAGGTACTGCTCTCTGATGCTCTTCCCCTCTGCCTCTCCCCCAAGGCTGTAAGCAAGACTATCAAATACCTGTGTTCAGAGGATTCATGACCAAACAAAATATTTATTCTTGACCACTGTAACAGTATTTACTTTCTGCCTCTGTTTCAGGAAATTGAAGTGGGTGGTGGCAGAAAAGCCATCATTATCTTTGTGCCGGTTCCACAGCTGAAATCTTTCCAGAAGATTCAGGTGCGGCTAGTTCGTGAGCTGGAGAAGAAATTCAGTGGAAAGCATGTGGTGTTCATTGCTCAGGTAAGACACTTAGAATCATAAAAATGTTGATTTGAAGGGATCTCTGGATGTCAGCTAGTCCAGCCTCATGCATGAAGCGGGACTATTGTTAACATTAGATCAGGTCAGACATGGTTTTGTCTAGCTGAGTCTTGAAAACATCCAAGCGTGGAGATTCCACAGCCTCTCTGAATAACCTGTTCCAGTGCTGCACTGCCCTTCTTGTCTTGTCCATTCAAGGTAATGGTGATATAAGGCGTGTTTTTTGTACCAGCAGGAAATGTAATGAATGTCCTTCTGTGGATGTAAGCTAAAATGATCTCAGCTAGCAGCCAAGGCTATGTAAACTTTTTAAGATGTGAGGCTTTGTAGAGGAGGATACAATTTGTTCTGGCCTCTCTTAGTCCTTCAGAAATTGGAGGAGCAAAGCTTGAAAGTAAAAGGGAGCAAATATTAATAGGACCATTACTACATTTACGTAACCTAGGCACTTAAAAGTTAATAGAAGAGGAAAATAAAGCTGACTCAAGTTCTGAACTTACGGAAGCAGCTAAGCCATGAAAAGGTGACAGAGGGTACTACTAAGGGATGGACGGACTCTGGAGATCTGTCTGCCGAGCTTACAGTTAACTGTTAGGCTGAAGCACTTTGTAGTGAAAATTCTTTGTACTGTAACTTTAAGAGAATGAAGCACCTTACCTTGGATCTTTATGTGGCCAAGAAGACTCCTTTTAATGAAGTGCCTTGGATCACTTTTAACTGCTTAGTAGTTTAGTACTCCATATTTTAGGATGGAATGTGTACAGTTACTCTGCTGTAGGTGAAGTGTTGTTGCTTTTGAATATGATGTGACCCAGTTTGGATTACAGTAAACCCAACCTGAATACAGTCGTGGAGAAGCTGTGGTGTGTTGGTAGAAACTGCTGCGGGTGGCTACAGCTGAATCTAAACTGCAGTTTTAAAATATCTACCCTTTCACATAGGAAAGTAGAGAAGATGCTTTACTGATCCAAGCTGATGTATTTGCTTTTAGATGCTGCTTTTGGAACATTACATTTAAGGCAGAGTTTGATCTGAATTGTGTAATATGTCATTGTTCAAAATGGCGTTTTGATTCCCGATGTCACCTCAGTGTCTGTGGGACTGCAATAGCTTTACTGCTTTGCTTCGCACCACAGGCTCAATCTGACAGAAACTAAAATTCTTTGAGATTTCTGTTCCCGAAGAAGTGTGTTCAGATTGCTAATGGGACGCTGTAGACCAGTCTGGCTGTATTCATTGGGGAGGGGGAGTGGGGAACTTTTATCTCAGTGCACTGAATACAGGGTCAGTAGGTGAGAAGTAAAACACTTCGGCTTCAGAAAGTAATACCAGGTTCTAATGCTGGTGTAGCTTTGGGCATATTTTAAGTCTTTCTTTTTGGTGTTTCATTCGTGCATCTGTTTCCAGTTTAAAAGAAAAAAGTGAAAAAAGAAGGACCTGTGGTGTTTGGTTGTTTTGTTTTTTTTTTTTTTAGTTTATTGTAAACACTAGATATTGACAAATGCTTCTTTTTCGTTTGTTTTTTTGCCTTAACAGAGAAGGATTCTGCCCAAGCCAACAAGAAAAAGCCGCACAAAAAACAAGCAAAAGCGTCCCAGGAGGTAAGTAAATCATATTGATTCTATATGACAGTCTTCTTTTCTAACTTGGTAGTTTTGTCAAGTAATATTTAGTTGGGATTTTGAGTTTTTTCAAGTGATTGGGTGGTTTTGTCCTTTCTCTTCCTGCTTGAAAATGGTATCTGCTATTTGACTGCTAAAGGGTGCAGTAAAAAGCTCGTCTTTGGGCATTGTAGTGCATTTCTTAGAACTCCATCTGTATTTCCAGCTACAGCTGTAGCCAGAGTTTAGCCAACAATACTGGCTTAAGAAACCCCAACCTGCTGTCTGTTACCAGAGTGTGCTGACAAGAACCATTTATTTTATTTTTAGCTGCAGGAAGAGCCACGTTACATGTTAGACTGTAGAGAAGGCAGGGCTGGCACGTTGAAGGGCTGCAATGAGGGAGAGACTGGATGAGAAGGGTTGTAGGTATGAGTAGTCCCTCTGGGTATGAATTTAACAGCAGCAGTATAGTGTTTTGTGTTCAGTGGCCTCCCTGCTCCCATCTAGTCTCTTTACCGCTAGGCATGCGGCACTGCCGTGTCTCTGTGGATGTCAGTGCCTCTTCTATACTGTCCTCTATCTTACTGTCTCATTATGTAGTCCATGTCTTAAAAGCTTGTCCTCTTCATGACGTGTACAGGCATGTACCTGTAACCTCTCCCAGCCCCAGTATTATACCTGTGTCTTATCTGTTACTGTAATTTGAAATCTTCAGGCATGTATTTTAAAAGTGCAGTTTCATAGTACTCATCTAGCTGCAGCCTTGCCTTTGGAGGACTCCTACATTAGAATGGTTAGAGAAGTTGGCATCTGTGTGTGTGATTAGCATGCTGCCACTTGGAGCATGAGGGAAGGAGAGTGTGCAGGACTGTCACTTTCTCAGTCTGAGACTAGATCAGGCTAGCAGTGTTGTAAAGTAGATATGTACATTGCAAAGCACAGAAACGTGATTGATGTTTGTCCTCCTCAGCTATCTTAATCTTTGCAAGTTTGAAGTGGAAGTGCTGCTGTAGACACAGGTCTGGGTTACTAAAGATACTATCTTGAAACTGCAGAAAGGAAAGTCAGAAATCCTACTAGTCATCCACACAAAATAACCTGACTTATTTTTTCTCATTTTGACTCGTGTGGGGACAGTTCAAGAACACAAATGTAGATAGGCATCAAACAATCTTCTAAGCATGGACTAAACTTACCAGCTAGACTATTTCTGTAATACATTGATGTTTTAAGCTGCTTGGGTTTAGGCAGATGAAGAAACCAGAGGTTTTCAGAATTGGGCTTCCTACAGACACACTCTGTGTAGTTGAAGATATTTGCACATTTAAACTCTCCCAGTGAGCGTCTGGCAAAATTGCACATGGGACAACTTAGTTCTGATTTAAATAAAATCTTCTTCCAATGTGTAGAAATAAAACAACATTTCAGGGGTGCAACATGTGATCTAAAAGGTCAGAAACCTGGCTCCTAACTTTTTTCCCCTCACGTAATCATTAAGTTTCTGCACTCAGTGTAGAATTTAGCTTTTATTTTTGTGTGACCTGTGAAAAAGTGCTATTGTCACACTGCATAATTAAAAAAAAAAAAAACAAAACAAAACACCACTGAATTTTCAGCTAAAGCAAGCATGCTGTGGAAGGTTAAGCCTTGGCAAACTGGAAAATTTGACGAGGACATGTTTTAATGATACAAATGTGGCATTTCAGCCGTACACTTACTGCGGTGCATGATGCTATTCTTGAAGACCTGGTCTTCCCAAGTGAAATCGTGGGCAAGAGAATTCGTGTAAAACTGGACGGCAGCAGGCTCATAAAAGTACATTTGGACAAAGCACAACAGAACAATGTTGAACACAAGGTAAATGAAAAAAACTTGACTATTTCATGCAGGATGGGGTGGGTGGCTTTCTGGCATAGCTAAGAGGCTGCTTATATGATAGAGCAAAAGTCTTTTGGCCGTGGTACATGCCTCTGTATTTGAAGTAACATGCTGAAGGTCAATCAAGATAGTTTTGAACTGAAGTTCTAGTTCAGCTTGTCTCTGGATTGTAAAGCAGCTATATTGGTTCCTTCATGGCAACAGACAGTGTTCTGTGGGGGTTTGGGTTGTTCAGGGGTTGAGTTTTTTTTCTGGTTGGTTGGTTTGTGTTTTTTTTTTTTTTTTTTTTAAGTGAGGCACTTAGTTTTGACCTTGAACAGATGTGCTTGGTACAGCACATTTAGGTTTTTTCAGTGGGGTCTTGTTTAGGCCCACTCAGCTCTCTGGGACTCCTGTGGTTGCAAGTCAGATTCCAAATACTCTCCATAAAACACGTCTTCTGCTCAGCTACCTTAATCTAGAAGAAAACAGTGAGCCTTGGAGAGTGAAGATGAAGTAGAAACTAGTATAGTACCTAACGTATGTTAACACAGATGTTTTGTTTTTTTTTTTTCTTTCCAACAGCATGCGTAAACAAGATTGTTTGTCTTCACAGGTGGAAACGTTTTCTGGTGTCTACAAGAAGCTCACAGGCAAAGATGTGGTGTTTGAATTTCCAGAATTCCAGCTGTAAAGTGCAAAAAATGGCTGAATAAACAACTGTTCATATAACAGAGTAATTTAATTTAAATTTTGAATTCCATAAACATAGATGGGGATTAACTGGTTCATGGGACTTCTCTACTGTCTGGATGAGTGACATTTGTATGCCAAAGTATTAAGTCACCAGCATTTTAATGGTACCCCTCTAAGGCTGTGTTCGGCGCTGTTGCAACACAGCTCTGCACAAAGATGCCAGTCTCCAAAAAGAATTGGCACTAAAAATATACTGAAGTACGTTGAGACCCACCTTCTGGGGAGAATGTGCGGAAATACTATAGAGCAGTGGAACTCCTGAGTTCTGCATGCAAGAATACCAGCTGGAGACCTACGTGTTCCTGACACTGCAGTAGGTCTACATAGCAGGCAGTGTGACCTCTGAAACATGGACCAATGGCGTCTGAAAAAGGGGTTTGAAGTTTTGGGAAAGGTGTTGGAGAGGTATAGTTTGAGGTAACTTTCTTGCTCCTTAAGTGGCAAAATTACATACTGGTTCTTACTAAAAGCAGATCTTGCAGCTTCTCACTTTTGTCAGAATGAAATGGGGAGACGTTTTCACTTTTGAGTGCCTGACTACCCTTCTCAACAAAATCCTACAGGTTTCTTAGGTACTGATCTTGCTTTCAGAAATGATGGATGTGCGTATCTCTCTATATTAGCAGTATGTATGTTGATCAGCACGATGCTTCTCATGACTAATAACTGAAGGCAGGGATAGATATGCCAGGGTGAAGGAATGACTGCTGGAATGTATGTGTGGGGTTGTTTTAAATGGTGTTCACACACACTTGGTGATACAGGGAGATGTGGGGAAAGTCTAACTGTATTCACAGCAGCCAAAGGCTGCATGATGGTATCCTGAAAACACTGTTTTTAACTTAGGTATCTATGTTTAGGAACACTTTCAGCAAGTAGCATTTTTTCCAGCTCAGGTGAGAATGGACTTGGGCATGTAAATGTTCTGAGCAATTTATATGAATTCAGTTCACTGTACTGTACAGACTATTTTACTTAGGAGTAAGTGCTTAATACAGTAAAAGGTGCCTAATTATGGAGACAGCCTGTTAGGTGGAGAGTTAAGTAGGCTTGTTGCCAGTAGCTCTTTAACTTACATCTTTCTACCTGAGAGTAGATGGAAGACAAGTACCGCTTGCTGAGGGGTTTTGTACCTTTACTTCCTTTTTCCATTAATGGTAGTTTTGGTTGCTTCCCATTTGATGCTTCTTTTCTTCAGTTTTGAAGAACTAAGAGGTTTAAACAAGTTCACTTTTCCAATGCAAAAAACGGTGCAGAAGGTTTTTAAGTCATGCCTTAATTTGAGTTTAGTAGGGCAGGGCAGGTAGCCACATGCTGTAACTTTTGGTGTAGACAATGCAAAGAGAATACAAAAAACACACGTGCTCTGTTGCAATTAGTAGTTAATTTCCTGCTACTTACTGACAAGGTTTGAATGTTTGCACGAAAAAGCAGACTGTGTCTTTGAAGAAGCTGGCTTACCTTAAGGCTTTTTTCTGTCTGCTTTTCAAACTTCTGTCTCTGAGGTATAACTTTGTTCCTTATTTACACCTTGTCTATTGTTCATCTTGAATGATTCAGCAGAAGTTAATTCATTAACTTCCCTTAAAATTAGATGAGGAGAACTGTAGGTATATAATAATACTAAATCCTGATTGCGTGGAGAGTAATCACAAAAAATCTTATAGCAGAAGGAGTGCCAGAACTTAAGAATTCAAGTGTTCATTGTTAAAATGGGTGTTACTCAGATTGGAAACACACCCCACCCCCAGCCCCTCCAAAATAATTCTAGTCTCAAATCAGACACGTTACTAAGCTTTCCACTACAACAGTCACAGATGGTAGCCTGTGCAAATAGCTATGTACTGGTGCGGGTGGGAAGATGCAATCTGGGGAGTATTTGGAGACTTACCAGATGTTAACTACCTTTAGTTAGAGGTTGGGGAGTCTGCTGGGGCTACATAACATCTGCCAGAAGAAGTGGTGCTCAGACAGCAGGCTTCAGTAGACAGCACTTTCTGTTTCATGGTGAAATGTAGCTCAGATTTGATCTCTTCATAGTAATAAAAATGTCAGCGTTTTTAGATCTGAAGCACTGGGAGAAGGTAAGGGGGGAGGAGAGATCTAGTAAACTGAATGTAAAGATTGCAAATGTTCCCAGGCATTGCCAGCTGGCTATAGATTTTTCTTGGCTCTTGTTGCAAGCCCTTTGAACTATATGAAATGCAAAGGCCCGTGATGGCCCCATAAGCAAATTCTTTGAGTGAAAGGGTTATGCTGTCAACACCATTTGTGGTGCTTACATCAACTAAGCTGCAAGTAAAGGTGGATTTTTGTGGTATAAAAATACTGGGCTGTGTGCCTTGCAAAAGGCTGTAGTCCTAGTTTACCTTTATTCATGGACTCCCTTGTGTGTTAGTGTCAGTGATACAGTCAGACAACTCCCTCTGTCCCTTGACAAGCATATGAAGTGAATGCCTGCAATCTGGAAAGTCAGTTGATGCCATCTGGTCAAGTGCTAATGAGGCTGCTCGAATGCTGGTGTCAAATGTTACCTTAACCTAAACAGACTCCATATGAGATGATGCTAGACTTTTCCTGTATCCTTCATGTGCTGGCACAGTTGAACTCCAAACACGTGATTCCTCAGGAGTTTATCAGCTGATCTGTGCAAAAAAACGGATGGGGAATTCTGTACCTAGACCCTCTGTCACAGTAGTATGTGAGTAGTGTCAATGTGAAGAGACAGTCACATACTGAAGAGTATAAAAAGATCGATTGTTTCCGATAGTAGCCCAAAATGAGAAGCAAGGGCTTTACACGTTAGGTGCTCTTGAGACTTACACCTGATATTAGAGCTTGCGTTGTTTATTCCATATGGTTCCTTTCACAAATGTCTTAAAATATTTTTGGCTGTAAGGAAGGCTGCTTCCTGTTGATTTCCCTTTGAAAATGTGTGTAGCTATGTCACAATTCCAATGTGTCAGAACTTGCTTAAATTTTTGGGTGGTAAGCATTTGGCCTATCTTGTGTTAACATGATAATTTGATGCATGAGAACATCATGTTTGATTGGTCCCTCTTGAGTGTAAGTGGGAGCATCTGGGAAGTTTTAATGTAGTGATCCTCACACCAAGCAGCATTGAAAGGAAATCCTATCACTCCTGCTTTGTGGACTGAAATAATCTATTTCCTATGCCCTTGTTTCTCCTGTATTTTTTAAGTGGGAAGCCTAAGTTTCATTATCTGCTGTATCTGAAAGCCAGAGCAATGCCAAAAAGGTAGACCTTTCCCTCTTCATGGCATGTGCTTTTTAGGTCTCTAGAAGTGTATCAGAATGACAAGAAAAAAAGGTACTGATTACAGAAAGTCATGAAGTCTCATAAAAAGAAGTCTTGTGGTTAGGCTGAGGGAGTGCTAGTTTTCCTGTTCTCTATACGGGTCTGACTGCAGCATTGATCAGTGCGAATGGCTGACCCCGTTATAACGAAGTGGCTTTGCTGTGCCTCTTACCTCCTGCCTTAAGAGTGCTTGTGTGAAAAACCTGTATTTTGCTGAGAGCAAGAGAAAGAAGTGACAGGAGCATCTCTTTGTATTAGTGCTCTGTTCCCTACAGAGAGCAACGTGTAAAGGATCTTATTTATGTCTTGTGATCAAGAGGCTAAAGTTTGTTGGATTTGTACAGCCTGCAAGTTCAGGTATCCCTTCCTTTACCTCCAGTTACTGTGATTTTCCTGGAAAACAGAAAGACTAATTCTTAAGCTTAGCAATGAGCAGTTGCTGCTAGGTTGCTAAATGATTAATAGCTAATGTTTTTCATTATTGGTTATTGTGCTGACATGTCTGGCTCAACTTTTCTGCCCCTGGAGCAGCAAAGATAGAATTAAAGCCAGACACTGAAGAAATTACTCCAATTTTAGAGATGAGGTGTAACAGAAGAAACACTGCTGCTGCAGTGAATGTTGCTCAAAAATTTTATGCGAAAAACTTCAGTGCAACACCACTAATGGAGTTGAAGGCCAGATTTTACACAGCTGCAAACAAAGTTAAACCCACGTTGCTGTTTCTGCACTGACCTTTCCCACCATGCACTGCACAGAAGAGGTGCTGAGGACAGCTTCTGGTGTCTCCTAGCCCGAAGAGGTACAATCTGCCCTCTGGGCTGTGCTAAGGGAATGAGATTCAGATTGGTATCTTCACAGGGCCAGCTCTACAGACTGGCCTTTACTGGGCGTATTTTGGCATTTAGTAAAGTCGTTTCCTGGTTTTTTTGGCTAAGCAATGACTGTTAAGTGAAGTCAAAGGTAATGGGACGCATCATTATGTTGTCTCAGGAGCAGAGGACAGAATGCACTCAGTGTGCTGTTTTGCAGATCTGTACCACGGAGGATTTGTGCCTTTGCTACATCTTGCCTCTTCAGGGAGTTTTCCTTGGGAGGCTTAATAAGGGCTGGTTAGCGAGGCAGCCCTTTCAAGAGCTGGAACAGCAGTTGTGATGGCCTGCAATAATAAGCTGTGCTCCAGCAATTGAGCTCACATACTGATTTATTAAGAAATTTGGCTATTAGATTTTCTCGGGATGAAAATTGCCTTCTGGATATGTTGCCGATACCATTGGATGTTTTGTGAAACCAAGAGGAGAATTAGAGACTTGTCATCTTCTCATAGTAACGTTTTTAAATAGCTATTGTGTTTTAAAATATCTTGCACAAAGATAATGCCATCTGACTGTAGAAAAAAATTGCTGAAGGCTCCTAAAACTTATAAACACTTTTGTATTTTCCTATTCTCTAATAGAAGTCCTGTCCTTTTACAACCAATTTGCTTTTGTCTACATTGTTTTGTTTGGTTTCAATTCAAGACTTACACCTACAGTTGCGTGAATATGGTGTTTAACCTGAGCTTAAAGGCTGGGTGAATGTTGGGTTGTGGGTCAAGCCAGTGTAGCTGGTCTAGCTGGTGTGTCTTGCTGTATACCTTCTTAAGGCTGCCCCTCTCCATCTGGCAAGGATAGCTGAAAGACTTGGGAATCAGGTCTTGAAGTGCTACAGTTTCTCAAACAGGCATGTTAACATAAGTAAAAACTTTAAGGCCAACACCTCTTGTGACCTGGTGATGGCTTAAGCATCTCCCATGCATCAGTACCCCAGCTTGCATGTAGTAGCCCGATTTAGATGATGCACCAGTGTGGCTACACAGCTTCTAGTTGCCTTTCTGGGTAGGCAAAGGATTCTTATGCCTTTCTATAAGGGAATTTTTCTCTGTTAGGTGGTGGAAAACCACATACTTGCTTATTTTCCCCTTTCGTAGAGAAAACTGTTTCACTGCATTTATAGTGTTTGCGCTTTCCTTTTGAACTCTGGTCACTATGTTTATTTTTCACTTCTGCTTTTGCTGCATTTAATCCTACCTTTTCTACTAACTACCCCTGAAATGGCTGTCTTTCTCCCTTCAATTCTGTTTCTGGCCTCTAAAGTTATTTGCCTGTGTTTACTGGCAGAGTAGATATGTATGTAAATGGCTGTTGCCTTTGCCGTTGTAATACGATCTTCAAAGGCTTGGACTGCAGTCACTTTGCTGCATTCTTTACATCAAACGTTTCTCTTGGGGAGTTGCTGCCAGCAGTGCTGCAAGGGCCCAATCCTGCTAATTGCCTTCTGCTCCCACTGAACTAAGAGGGCTTGTACGCATAAAACTGAACTTCAAATTAGAGGTATGTTGCTTACAGAGTTACGTTCATGTTCTACCATTTTGTCTTCTTCACTGATGTAATCTGGCAGTGATCATCAGTTCTGAGCTTTTTGGTGTGTGTGAAAGTACAGGAACTGATAGCAGTGGAGGAGGGTAGCTAGGTTCCAGCCTGACAGGGAAGCAGGGTGGTTTAGGAGAGCTCTGCTTTTATGAAGGTAGCCCACAGTGAGTCCTGAGTATGAGGCACCACTGCCTCTGCGCTCCTGTGATACCTGCAGTACCTGTTTGTGTCGTCTTTGCCAGGAAAACTGCTCAGCAATTGGGGGGCTGTGGGCTGGCGAAGCAGGAGCTGTGGTGGGGAGGGAGGTTGCGCATCCCAGGGCCCAGGAGATGCTTGCTGGCAGAGGATATGGAAAGCAGGAAGAGTGCACCAGTACTGTGTGTCATCAAGTTGTATTGCAACCCCCACCACAACATGAAATTCCTCAATAGGTGGACTTACACCTCCTGTGAGAGCGGATCAGGAGGGTGGTAGAGAAGTGACCACACACACGTGGTCTTACTACAGCTTACTGTAGTACTTCAGTCCAAGATCTTTTTGGTGTTCTGATACTTCTCTGGTCTTGGGACTGTGGAACGTGGAAAGGAACCTCCTGCTACTGCCCTAGCTATCGTTCTGGTCTGCAAGTAAGAGGTCACAAACTGGGAGTTACCCAGGCTCCCATACCACTGGGTGCTTGCTTAAACACTATCTGGAGAAACTGGGAGGGGGGGAACAGTGGCATGAGCAGGACTGGGGGCAGGTGCTTCACAAGCTTTTTCTATTGAAGAAGCTTATTAGAACTACAGAGTTACAAATGTAGCAGCTATTCATTAGAGGTGTTAGCTGGTATAAGCAGTACTCTGTATTTGCCCTGGAAGTTTGGAGTGAAGCAGGTAATTAATACCTGTTGAAGTATAAACTGCTGTAACAGAGGGAGGTGGTCTCAAAACCCCACTTCCCACAATTTTATTTTCCTGCCTGAATGTATGTGGAGCTCTGCGGTTTACCCAGGGCTCAAACTTGTCTACCTGTTTAAGGTGAAAACCAGAACTGTACTACTCTGGAAGCTCTAGTGAAGGATTTCTGTCTCCTTTTTTTCCCCTTCCCATTGACAGACAAAGCTATATCAAAAGGTCTTAAAAAAACCCACAAAAAGCAAACAAAATACAAACACCAGAATTTCATGAAGAATCCTGCCATGTAGGTAATTTATCATTTACATTATTGTGGAGTTTGAGACTCATGTCTGAAATAGTTGCATGTTGTACTGAAATCAAGAATGCTAAGCCAATTGCAAGAATGGAGAGAATTTCAGTAAGGGACGAGCGTGTTAATTACCCACCGAAGACACCCATTTGGTGCTGCATTTCTTGTGTTTTCACATTCAGTGAAGCAAAGCGAGGAAAGTGCTGTGTTGGGACAGAGTGTGTGCATGGCTTAGAGCTGAATAGATGTAAATGGTTAAAAAGGGGTTCTCTGCTAGAGAGGAGGAGGGGAGAGTAAGAGTGCATTCCCAAAAAAGTACATTCCCAAAATAAAAAGCTTACATCATGGACCTCTTCAGCTTTCCCACACTTCTTTCCTAATTATTGTCCTGCAGGACAGCTGATCTATTTCAAACAGGAAGCTGTTTACAGATAACACTTGCAACTGTTTTGTCTGATTTGTCGAACTGCCGAAAAGCATAAGACAACCTCTTCTCAAATTAAAAACTGTCAGACTTCTGTAAACAGCAGCAATGAGGTTCATCTGTGCAGTGTCCCGGCAGGCACAGAGCATTCTGCAGTTCCCATTTTCTCAGCAACCATAAGGTAAGAGACTTTTGTACTTCCAGTCTCTAGAAGCCTGTAGAATGAAAAGCCTGGGTGTTTGTTAGGGGGCTGCCTTGTGAGTGGCAGAATATGACTGATGACCCCCAAATAGTAGGGGAAGGTAAGGGAAATCGGAGTGTGCTCGATTCTATCAGATAACATTGGACTATTCTGTTGAGAAGCACGAGTGTGGGTTAGATCACTGAATTCCTGTTTAGTGGGGGGATTGTATTTAAAATGTACAAATGCCATTGGAAGAGATCGCTTTTCTTTGAGCAGGGGAGGACAAAACAGTATATGAATTTTAACTTTTTCTACAATTGAAACTTCCTGCAGTTCTTTAACGGGTTGTAATTCCTGGTAACAGATAACCAAAATCAGTTTAATGTTGGAAATGCTGAGTGCTTTTCTCTATGCTTCTGCTTTTATTCCTAAGTGACTGGCTGTTGTCTACTTTAAAAAGTCAGGTTTTAGTACAACTGTGAAGCAGAGAATTAATACTGACATTAGAAGTAAATGGACAGAACATCCAGTAAGAATCGGAATTACACCACTAGACAATTAAGAGCAAACTCAGTGAAAACAAAATCAAGTTGAAAGTAGTAGTAAACAGGAATGCTTAGTGAAATTTAAGGATGTGCAAAGATAAAAAATTTTGGTCTAAATGAGCTGGCATATGAAAGTAAGCCTCTCTTAAATAAGCAGACGGCCACATGCCTGCTTTTCAGTCATGAAATATGAAAAGTAGGATTCCTAAAGAGACTTGCGAGCTTCCATTCTGACCTCTCTGCATACATACATGTGTGCTTAACATGGGCAGTGAAATTTAGGAGGGGGATTGTTCACTAGCAAAATCAAATCACTGTGGGGAACTTCAGCCTCACTTGCCATACAGTGACACAGAAAGAGCCTCTGGACTGGAATTACTGCCAGTTTGCTCCTTGGTTATTAAAAGGTTTTTATATTTGCTGCATTTTAAAAATTATTGCCCTACATTTCCCTCTGTAGCTGAGATCTTTTGTATTTCATATCTATGATATTCATAGATCATGAATGTTTAAGGCATTATAGTGATCAGAGAATATAAAACAAATGCTGATTTAAAGGTCTCACTTAAAACAATGATATTAGGATCTTTTGATGTGTGACAAGTCAGTAGACAAATCCCTGAAATTTTATTATGCTGCTGATGCAGCATAAATAAGGTATGCAGGTGTTGTTGTAGACAAGAAGTAATACTTCCAAGTTGAGTATTTCTTTTACAAATGTTTGGACTGTCTCAAAAAATTCGTAGATATATCTGTTAAATTTTAGTTTTAATTAATACATGAAGGAGAATACGTAACTTAAATTCGTAGTCACAATGGCTTTTTAAACATGGCGTAGTCCTGGAATCAGCAGAGAATTGCACTGGAGAAGCAGCAGAAATCCACTGTGTGATTTATAAATTGTACGTCACGTTGAAGGGTATTTTTTCTGATTACTTCTAAGTGATTTTACTCTGTGAAGCTCTGATTTAGTTATGTTTAGGGCTGTCCAAAAACTCTTGAACCAGAATCCTTTTGAAGTAGGAAGGCTTTTGGCAAAGCAGCTTTTTAAAGAAAAGTGTCAGTTTTCTAGGGTGGTTTAGTTCTTTTGTCATAAAAGTATTTTGGCTGAAAACCAGAAGACTTTAGCCAAAAATATTCTCATGATGTCTCCTGGGAAGTGTAGTTTGTGCTTTGCATTGGATTTCACTACTGGCTGGATTTTACAGTTGAACCATGTTTCCCATAAGGGCACGTGGTCAGGGTCTTGCTATTTTCATTTCCCCTGATGTGTTAGGATGTGTTTGGGGAGAGCTGGCCTACTGAAAAAGGCACAGCCTGGACTCGTAAGGCAGCAATGGTAGGCAAAGCCCCTTGGATTACTGATTGATAACTAGCAGACCTCTGAAAAGTTTTGTGCTTCCTTCTGGTTTGCCCATGAGCCGCAGACCATCCTTGTTTGTGGGCCGTGAGAGCAGGACCCTGCAAGAGGTCTTGATATGTTAGTAGAAGGCTTAGAGCTTTTTGATGTGTTTAGCCATGCAACACCTGTACAAAGGAGAGAACATTAAAAAATGTTTCTAAGGCTTTATTAGTGCTTCTGTCAACTTTTGTGCTGAAAGTGCTCCATTTTATGTATTTGGAACTGAAAGCTGCAAGGGAGTACAGCTGGATTTTTTAAAAGTTAGGTAAAGTCTTAAGAGAAAAAAAAACCTACTAGGAGCCCGAAGCTTTAGAAAGAGGAGGTTTTGAAAATCCAGCAAGGATTTATGTCACACATCTAAGTGCCTCTCCAGAAAAATCTAATCCTGGGTGATTGGCCTATAGCTGTATAAGATGTCTGTAGGCAAGAAGAGAATGGAAGTTGGTCCGCTTGGGTTCTTCATCACTGGACCAGTCTCGTACTTGTTTATTAGGATCCAAGGATCCTCAGCTGTTGTGACTATTTGGATTATTCTTCCTCAGAACTGACAGAAGATTGGTTAGGAGGTCTGCAGGGCATTCTGGAGGCCAGAACAGAGCAGTAAGACATATGGTGAGGAGTTTTAGGGTTTACATTGGTTTCCTTCTGTACTGAATCATGGAATGGTTTGGGTTAGAAGGGACCTTTAAAGATCATCTACTCCAACAATAAAGCATGTGAATGAAACATGGACATGAATAAACAGTTTCACAGTGCTGCAAGTTAGCTACATCATTCCAAACCAAGAATCTGCATTGTTTACCTGCTATATGGAGCAAACGGAGGAGATAAGTGCTGAAAAAAGTGACTCACCACCACCAGCAAAGAGTGTGATGACCACAGCAGCTGTCTGGAAAATGCTCGTTGAGGGAGATTGCTCTGAGATTCCTCTCCTGGATGTGGGAGTGGATAAATTCACCACCTTTAGTACCAAGTACCTGCAGGAACTTGAGTTCCAGAAGGTGTAACCTTGCCTTGAATGTGTGTATCCAGCTGTCCTTCAGGCACAGAGAGTTTGAAAACTGGCTCTGACAAAACTTTCCTACAGTTCCCTTTGATGAATGGATTGTTACTACCCAGCTGTCGTGTAATAGTCAGGAGCACTCTACCTGGGAAGCAGGAGATATGCACGCAGCTCACTGCACTGCTTCAAACCCCCACCTCATCTGCTGGAAAGGTGTCCTTGTCACGAACCAGCAAAGTAATTTGGAACTAGAACCACTGAACAGCCGAGATCGTGTCCACAGCTCCCTAGAAAGTGTCTGATGTTGATACTGCTTTGATTTCAGAAAAGAAAAAAGACAAAGTATAAGCAGTCCAGGAAAGTCTGTTCCTCTGCCTTGAGCACTCCTGTAAGAAACTAGTCTGCAAGGGAGGCATCTCCTCACCATGTTTTGGAAGGGAATGATGTTGTTTTCCGTTAACCTTTCTATTTCCTTCTCGTAGTGTGCTTAAAGGAGACTGAAGGAGTTTGGATGCTTTTCCTTGATTGTCATAAATGGGTTAGATGGAAGAACAGTGTCTTGTTAACTCTTTTCAGGCAAGATGTTGACCATCTCTGGTCTGTGCAGTAAGAAAAGCTTAGGCACCCAAGTAGGTTTTCTGACAAAAACATAGGCTCATCCTGACTCAGGGTGGCTGAATTGTTAGGAGGTGGTTTGGGATGCTTTATTTGGACTCAGGATGAAGCCACAGATACAGATTCAGTGGTAGCGTTGCCAGTGTTGACTTCAGCAGCTTTCATCTAGGGGTGAAGAATGGGGACAAAGGATGGAAGTACAAAGAGAAACTGCTTCAGTTCTGGCTAGTTTTTGAGTGGGGGCCTTGAAGATTGAAGCTATGTCCATAGCTGTGCTCAGGTTCCTGATGCCCATCTTTTTCTGATCTTAACCGTGGCTTACTCTGTGATTATGGGTTTTTTTGGTCTTGTGAGTGTGGATTCACTAACTGTGGAATAAGCATAAATAATAACAAGCAAGCCTACAGATAGCACTCTATAAGATTTTCAGTTTAGTGTAAGTGGCTTAGTTATGGATCCCTTGAAATCGTACTGTGATGGTGCTAATTTTAGCAGATACTGAACCTTGCTGATAATAGGCATGCATTTACTCTCTTAGCGGAATCCTTAGAAATAGTCTGTGGGCCTCCAAGAGAGCAGGAATCAGGGGTTGCTTTGATCTCCATCTGGTCTGAATTCTGGGGGCAGTCTGCTCATTTCTGTTGCTGCAAGGGTTGGACAACAAAGCTTCCATGAAGTACAGTTTGACTGGCTGAAGGATGAACTGCTCAGAGACTGAAGGGTTTATAAATCATTCACCTTCACCAAAGAAGGCACAAAAAATAACTCACATCTATTTAAAAAGGCTTCGTAAGCACTTCTTTCTTTAAATGAAACTTGTACACGGAAGACTTGATTATAACAAACGTGACAAGAAAGCATGGAACTTTTGGTAGGGACATGATATAAGCATAATTTTATGATTATCATCAGAGAAGGATTTATAAGAGATCATGTAATTCTGGGGAATTAAAGCTTTAAAAAAAATGTGAAGGAACTGGCAGTGTTGGATGGTAATCATGGCAAATCAAAACAAAAACTTCAGACAAGAATGTAATGAAGGCCTAGCTCAGGAAACAGCAAAAAATACATTATTACCAAGGAAAAGAAGAATGTTGGTCAATGAGCTCACTTGTCAGACTGGTGTTAGTGAGAAAACAGGTCTCTGATGGCCATCTGGTTGGTGGAGTTACATACAAGACGTGAAGGAAATAGTGAGAACATGTGGCAGAGCAAGAGAAGTGCTACCTGGGGGTGCTGTGGAGACTTCTGAGTGATGGGTCTGTGAGCAGCATCCACAGGTGCGTTTACAGTATTTCTCTCGTTGTGCAATGAACTTGCAGTTTAAAGCCAATGCAGAGATGAGGTGAGAGAGCCATGTTATGAGCTACAGCTGAAAAGCTCTTTATTAGGTATTTTCTTCCTTTGCTACTTAATACCTTCATGTCAGAATTGCCTTTCATGTAATTGTGGAGTGCCAAAATCTGTCACTCTCTACTTTCTTTTTTAGTAATGTTACATAAAACCTTCATGAATACGTGAAGATATAGCAGAAATTTATGATTAAATAGTTCAAAATTAGTTTACAATCCTTAGACAATATGCTTTTCCTTATCTGCTCCATTTAAATAATTCTGAACATAGTTCTAAATCTTCAAGGGAGAATTGAAGATTTTTTTTTTTTTAGTACTGTCTTTCTTTTCAGTTTTCAAGGGCAATCCTTGAAAGGACAGGACATATTTCTTCACAGAGCATTCACAGATAATCATTGCTTGTTTTGTAGAGGAAATGGTGAAGAGGAACTTGATTTGTGTAAAGGCCTTGTGACAGTCTTCTTAGGTAGAATGTGAGAATTTCTACTAGTTACCCCATATCTTAATGTCCTGAGTATAATGTCTACAGGTTTATTCGAGTTGCACTGTTTAAGTTTAAACTGTCTGTGTGTCATATGTGGAGGCACCTGTATTATCCTCACAAGTTTTGTGGAGATAGGTAAATGGATTATAAACCAGAAGTGCTTTAAATCACCGTTGATTTTTGTGCAGCCCACTACTTCCTTGCTACGTCTACCTCCACAGTGCTTTGGATATAAAGGAAACTTAGTACCTTGTGGGAAAAGAGCGATGTTTAGAGATGCTGGGGCATTTTTACTGTCAAGTTGAAACCCTCGCATCTGAAAAGAGACCAGCTGGGCTTCCCATGTCTTCAAAATCCTGAATTTTGTACCTGGATGGTGTGTGTGTCAAGCCTGTGTAAGCAATGCCAACTTGATACGCCCAGGGAGGTTATTATATCAGCTACAATCATGCATGCATCCTTTCATGTAATACAGATCTGGTGGCACTTGATGCTGGGGTCTGTCACATGCTTTGTTAATGGTTCTGGTCATAATAGCTTTTGCTCTGTCTTCTAAGCAACTCTGTTTTTAAACATGCATTTTCCCATTTAGACTTAGTTTGTATGTGATTGCATTCATATTCTTCCTTAATTTTAGAGAAGATGATGTTAAATGTGGCAACTACAGCACTGGATACATGGAATTTCTGATAAGTTTGGAGTTGATTCCCCTGTACCTTTTTGGCAGCACTGAGTAACTGTGGCAAGTTTGTGATTTTTTGCTTGTTCTTCCTTTGCTTCAGTCAACAGGCAGATGCTGGGAATTGAACCAGGGCAAGGTCAGCATAGTCTTTAACACTTCTGAAGCCTTTTCTTTTCCTGGTAGTTGCATAATCAAAGCAGTAGTGTTAGTTTTTGTTTCTGTAAGTGCTGCATAAATGCTGAACAAATACACACTGAGGTTCAAATAATCACTGCTTAGCTGATGAGCAGCTTTATTTTTTGTTCAGCTGGCTTCCAGTCGTGTTCAAGCTGTGTAAAAGATGTGTCTGCTGCTATTGTTAGAGAATTTGCTGAGTACCAAAGCAGGTGGAGATGCCAGTAGTTGTCACTTAACATAGCTTGTTACATTCTTCCCCAGAAACGCCTGTTATTAAAATAAAGAAATCTCTCAGGGCAGTTGATTAGATGGAAGGACTTTAATGAAAAATTCCCAAAGAGAGCTGTCATCCTGAAGAATCTTTTGGTAGCAGAAGCTTCATGGTATACGGACAGGGGAACTAACACCTTCAGTTTATATGAATTCAGAAAAACACCCTTGTCTGCAAATTGTGTTCTCCACTTTCTATCTGTTTCTTTCTGAATTCACATTTCTTTTTCAAAATCATGGAATCGTAGAATGGTTTGGGTTGGAAGGGACCTTTAAAGCTCATCTAGTCCAACCCTGCCCTGCAGTGAGCAGGGGCATCAACTAGATCAGGTTGCTCAAGCCCCATCCAACCTGGCCTTGAACACTTCCAGGGATGAGGCATCCATGACCTCTCTGAGCAACCTGTGCCAGTGGCTCACCACCCTCCAAATAAAGAATTTCTTCCTTGTATCTAATCTACTCTCTTTCAGTTTAAAGCCATTAACCCTTGTCCAATCACTACATGGCCTTGTAAAAAGGCATGAGATGAGATTGTCAAAAGCATCTCGTACCTGCATGCCAGCACTTGCGCTCTTTTTCTGAGTTTTTAAAAAATACTTGTAGACCATGCACTGTACCTGCAAAGGTTTTCAAGTGCACGTGTTGTGCTATATATGTTGAACTGCTCTGAGAAATCTTTTGCCACCAAAGTATATTCTTTCAGCTGGCTTCTCTTTGGCATACCTTATATGTGGGATCGTGACTATTGCCAGTGATATAGATGATTAGTGAAAGGCTGCTGTAGCATGCTAATGTAAGAATACTTTGACTTCTGAGAACTTTGTTAATGTCTAGTCATCTGCAGGAGTTGCGTATCTTTGCATGTGCTTTTGCTAAGTCACGTCAGACCCATAGAAACCCATTGGTTTTTTTCCCCGTGTTTTTCTTCTACAGTAGTTCCTATACCACCCATATATTTTCTCTTAATCTGGGGAACTTCTTTAGTCCCCTTCCTTTTGTCATCTTTCCCTTATTTGCACTTCAAAGGCTGTTTTAGGGCTCTAAGAGTGAACAGACATTGAGTAGTGCTATTGCTATCAAGTTCACCCTTCACTTGTCCAGTGAAGGCACGTGGCTGTGGCTGTATTTCCTGTAAGGCTTGCTTTTGGTGCTCTTAAGTTTTCTCTTATGTTGAGTCTTGGCCATTTTACTGAAGGTGTTGGTGATATGAAAACCAACAATCTAACTTATTTCCCTCCCTTTCGCAGGCTCCTGGGAGCTGATAGGAAAGGTTCAGCATAGGATCACGTATAGAGTGTTATTTGGTCTCTGCAGATCCCCAGCCTGAGGATAGAAATAACTTTTTGTTGAAATTGCATTGACACTGCCTCAGTTCAAATGCAGGATTTTGATCATGCATGCTTATGTACCATGGTGTTTTGTTGTGTTGAGAATATCATTCCGAGAAGTATGTCCTTGTCATTTGAGGATAACAGTCTTGGATCATTTCCATGAGTCTTGGTGGCTTGAATGCTATTGCAAAATTCCTCATGGTGTCAAATCTCCTGTGCTCTGTATCTTCTGCTGGATATTATTTTCCATTGCAGCCTTGTATTTTGCCACGTATTTCCTCCTTTTAAAATGTTCCCACTCTAATTATGTGCTGTTCTTTTTTTCTGGTGAATTTAGTCCCTTTAATTCTTTCACTTACTGATCTTTATGCTGCTGGCATGCAAGGGCACAGTTTTGTAACACACTGAAGGCCATCTCAGCTGCTGCCAAGTGTATTTCTTTCCCTGACTGGCAACATTTTTCACGGGAATGATGGCCATTTCACCCTCACCAGGAAAACTAAATCAACTGAAAAATAACATTACAAAAAGAAGAATAGCTTTCTGCTGGCATAGCAGCCTGAGTAAGCTTGCGATGGGATCAGCTGGCAGTTGGGGAGGGTAACGTGTGACAGCAGTGAGAGAGCCAGGCTGGTATTAGCTCTTCCATAGATTGGCTTAGCTAATTAGCAATGGTGGGACTCTCCTCACTTAACTTTACATACCTACAAGGCCAAGGTATAGGGCAACAAATTGGTAACTCCAGAGTCAATTGTCTGTCCTGTTTTAGGATGAAATGAATCCCCACAACAAGGTGCTTTTCTCTGACTTGATTATGCAGTGATCTGGGGTAATTTTTCTCAGACTGAGCACCTATGCCAGAATTGTTAAATACCACCCAAGGGTCTGCTTATAACTTTTGCTGGCTTTTGAGATCTGGATCTAAGCAAGGTTGTCCTGATAAAGATGGGCATCTCCTAATGCCAGCAGTGCTCTGTCTTGTGATTTACTTTTTGAGGTGTCATTTTTGCAGCATTGGGCAGGTCTGGTCAGCAGTCAAGTGGCTTCCCTTTGTTCCTAGAACCTCATTTAAATGTGGCTGTTGCATATCTAATATGTGAGAAAATGGAGGCAAAAGCTATTTCTGCTCTCTTGGGTTTGTTCTCCTCAGTAAGGGGTAGGGTGCTGGGGCGATGGAAAGCAAACCTTTCTCCCATCCACTTGCGCTCTGGGATGGTGCCATCTCTCCCTCTGTCCTTTCTCTGCTACATTTCTCTGGTCAGGTCTCTCTGGTTTTTCGCTTTGCTTTGTGTTTCTCCCACTAGTAGTCTACATTCCTCTAGCCTCGAACTTCTTCACTTAGATTTTGTCTTATGTGTGGCTATTTCTGACCTGTCCATGTTTTTATAGATCAGTTGTGGGACATGAAAACAGAAAGCAGGGAGAAGAGAATACTCATTTTGCCCTTTCTTCAGTCTAGTGTCCTACCACTAGGCTTGAGCTGGCTTCTTCACCAGGCTTCTTCCCTGCTTGCCTTCCAGCCTTCAATGTGATGTGTCTGAGTGTAGTCACAGTTCACCTGCTGTGTCCACCCAAGGGAGCAATTGCTCTTCTGGGGAACTGGGGTTATGCGTTCAAATCCTTTGAAGAATGTTCCGTAGCTGGTACTTCTTACCTTTCGGATCAGTGGTATTGAGTGGTATTTCTGTTGTGCAAAAGGCGTGTGCCACTACCGATGTATCTGGAGTGATTGTTGGATAGATTGTTGTGCCTTGATAGAACTTCCTGTCTCTTCACTGTACCTCCAAGAATGTAGCTCCAGGACTGGGACCTACCTCCCCAGGTGAAGTTTGCCTTTTGAGCCTATCCAGTGCCCTCAAGATGACAACTCTCAGGGCCGCCTGGAACACTTCTAAGTACCTGGGGGATGAGAACACGTTGGAAAGCTTAAGTTGTTTGAATGGGCATTAAGTGCTTAGGTGCTGCACAAATATCCTAACGTTTGCAGCCAGTCCTAAGCCTCTGTGAATGTGGAGGGCTGAAAAGTGATGCCTTAAATCTTCAGAAATAAAATGGCAAATGCATATGTAAATTATATGTATCTTTTCATGTAAAGAAATGTACCCTGCAGAATTCTTCATCTCGTTCACTGATTCTTGGTGAATCCTTGGTGAATCCTAGAGATAGTTGTGTGGGGATAGTATCAGGTTCTCATGTGGATGCTTTATTGCAACACGCCTGAACTGAGACAATTTAAGACACAGGCTTAACAAGAACTGATGCTTATATTTGAACACTGCAGGTTTTTTTGATTTTGGAGTGGTTAAAAATACTGAAAATTTGATCTGACACATATAAAGGATGACACCCAAAATCATAAACTATTTCTGTAAATTATAGCTGCAAACACGGCTACATCGGAGAAGCTGTAATCTAATCGGGACTTTGATTAAAACATTGCAGGAGAAATTTTGTTTAGCATTTCTGGTTATCTCTGACCGACATCTTAAACAAAGATAAAATTCTACTTGAGTGTTATTCTCTACCATCTAAAAAAACATGCAGAGCTATTGTGAGAGATTTGGCATTTGGGTCCCATCTCCCTCTAGCTATAGATTTTGAAAACATACTTGCCGCTTTCTCTCACTATTTTCATCTCACCCTTGCTGAAGCCCTGATTTTATATTTTCAATAGTAAATTAATTCTGACAACTCATTGACATCAGCAGAACTACATAAGGAAGAAATTCGTCTCGATTGTGAAAACCCTTGTTCTTGATGAAAAAGGAGGCTACTATTCCTACATATGACAAGGGCACCTACGTCGTACAGTCAGAACTACTAGTCCTTTACACCTCACAAACATTGGCTGAGCAAATAGCTCCATTGAGCCAGAATTAAGTGTACTTTGGGGAGTAACTTATGACTTCTTATCGGGTTTATAGGTAATGTTAGCTTCCCATCAGCTTAGACTCACTCTTCTGACCTCCGCAGAAAACCTCACTGTTCTTCAGCATCATCAGGACCTGAAATGCGTTATGTCTTTGCTTTGTGCTACTCCATGCTCCATAGATTTTACAGAGCTATAGCAGTTACAGTCCTCATTTTCACAATTCTGTAATATTAGCATTTAGGGGGTTTTTTAATCTTTCAAGCCCATTGCTTGAACATTTAAATCAACATGTAGAATTTAACTTTAAAGTGTTGCAATATTATGAAAATGATCACTCATTTAAGCTTTATCATTGATTCTGTTTTTTATATTCTGGCTAAAATGTTAACTCTTAACCAAGGTAATGCGTGAGGGAGCTGGGAGGACAAATGAGAAAACACTCAGATAAAGCATAGCTACACAACATCTGTAGGTTAGGATGATCAGCAAGGCTATAATGGAGAAAGAAGAGGTCAGTGGCACAGGTTTCATCTCCGGTGTGAAAGGCATCTTCTCCAGGCAATGATCCACAGCCGTTGGGCCAAAGGGTGAAAAGCAGCTTGTGTGAACAGGGCTGGAGGCTTGTCCCTTCTGCCTCTCCCCGTTACCCCCAGAAATGTATCCGTGATCTGCTCTGGGCCCTGGTGTTAATCTTGCAGACCTGAGACTTAATTACTTGTTTTTGGCTTTTATCTGTTCAAAATGTTTGAAACAGTGTGAGGTCCGTGCTGTAGCCTGACCGGCTGGTGTTTCAGTGGCGTGATTTTGTGGGCATGTGTTGCATCCACTGGGATGCGGCATAGGGCTTGCTGGGGCATTTGAGGATATGCAGGCTGCCAGGTAGTTCTTGGAGGTGTCAGGATGTGGGTGGTGAGGACTTGAAAAGTCAGGGGAGTGAAAACTGTTGAAAGCTGTTGATGTGTCTATAGCGTTGACTCAAACCTGCTTGGGAAAATCACTCGCCAAATGTGGCGGTGGCTCTGCAGAATTGTGTGCCTGTCTGTATACCAGGAACATACTCAATTCAAAATACTGATAATTCAGCTCATCCCTGAGAGTGAAGTATAGTTTAATGAATAATAATTTAAAAATCAAAATAATAGTGATAACAACTCAGTAATAGTGAAATAATAACAGCTCAGGGAGGAGTTCCATAGGATTATACAGAGGATTACAGCCACTCTGTAGCTGTTGGCTGGCTGAGCGTTAATGTCAGTTAGCATCTTTCCTTCTGCATTTCTCAGCTGTTTGGATTCAGCTAGGCACATCATTTATGGTGTTGCTTCTAGGTCCAAAGTAACAGCAAGGCCCTTGTGGAGCAAACACTGGCAGATACAGTGTCTTCATGCGCAAGGTGTTGTTTGGCTGAAGTAGTCTCCAAGCTTTCCATCGACAGCTGATGGGGAAAGCGGGGGAGCTCAGGGAATGCTGGGTGCCAGCTGGCTTGGCCAGTCCCACAGCGGTTTTGAGCAAGTGTGTGGTGCTTTGAGGATTCCCTGATGATCCCTTAAGGACTCATCACTTGGAGCCTGGCTTAATAAACCTCTTCTCTCTTAACGAGACTCCCTAAAACCGACAAGTCTCAAAACTTGTTTTGAAGTTATTGTGCTGGCTGCAGTGGTATGTTTCCATCCCTAATGGGAATTTTTTTTTTTTAAAGGAAAGGCCATGTAAATGCTGCTTTTTCTTCCTTCTCCTCTCTCTTCCCTGCCCCCTCCCCTACTACCCACACCCCCCCCCACCAAGCTTTCAGCTTATGCTGATTTACTGGCTGCCATTATAAGTGCTGCAAATTTGACTGCTGACTCCTGCGTAGACAGAAAGTAAAAGTATTAGTATTTTCAAGTGCTGAACATCTCTGAGTTTCTGTCTGGCATTGGTTTTACTGAAGATACTCTAAATACCAGGGCTAAGACAATGTTTGAAAAAACAGGCTGGCACCTTTTTCCGAGGACCAGTTTCAGTGGGATTTAGTTTTCTAAATGTCTTTATAAATCTGAGTCTGAAAGGCCTTGAAGGCAGGTCATAAAGGCAAGGGTTTTTCCAGGGTTTTAAAATGAAAGGTACTGCCATAGCACATCTTATTTCAATCATATAAGGCAATTTTAGCTGCAGAAGAGAAGGTTTCTTTTTAAAGCAGGAAAAGGTGGAGAAAGTGATATCCAAAGTGCTTTTTGTTTGATTTCTACTGCTAATGTGTCCCTTTACTGCAGGCTTTGTAATGTATTTCATCTGCAACCTCTTCAGAGATTACCTCAGAGATGGTCTGAGAAGAGCCACTAACAGAGGAAATTTCCTTAGTATTCACACAGGTCTGGGTGTGACCTGACTGACACTTGGAAACTCCATTTTCTCTACAAGTTGAACTGTCACGAGGTAGGGTAAAGTATGTTCCCTGAGTCTCTGAGGCTTTAAGCCCTGCAGCAGCAGCACTCGGTGGGGAATGTAAGGGAGCTTTATTGGAGGTTTTGTCTTCTCCAGAAAGTCCGTCACATCTGTCTGCTAAGCAAAGCCACCAAGCAGCCCTGACAGTTCTCTGCTGCTCAGTGCCTGTCTCATCTCTGAGCTGTGCAGGAGTTTGCAAAAGCAGGTTAATATTTAACATACCTGGAGGCTTTGATCTTTCAGTTGTAGTCTGGATACATCTAAAACCTCATAAAATGCAACCAGAGGAGGTGATGCTGCGTTTCTATTCACTAATGCAAAGACTGGAGCACCTTCCTAATTTCAGTTGCTTCTGTCTCGAACCGTTTAATTCCTCTTTCTGACTTGTCTGGAGAATCCTTATCGCTAGCCTGCTGCTGCATGCGCATGCTGAAACTACCTAATTTCCAGGCTTTCAGCTGTGTATCTGAACCACTTGGCTTGAAAGCCTCTTTCCTTTATCTTCCGGATCCTAAAGTGCCCCCTCTAGAAAGATAAGGTTGGACACCCTGACTAGTATGTCCTGCAGGCTTGTGTCCAGGTGATCTCCTGGGCTGTAGGGCAGGAACTGCAGGCCAAGGCAGGCAGGACCCACGTGCTCTGTTTGCTCAGCCCACAGACTCAATGTGACTGTCATACAGGACGGTCCCACTCCCTGTCCATCAAAGGTGGCCACTGCTGAGAGTTAAACACCTGTGTTCAGGTGTCCGGAAGAGAATTCCGGTCACAGGTCTCTGCCACATTCTTCTGGCTGGCTGAGGCAATGACAACTCACTGCTTTCCCACATAGGGAATGGTGATCCATACCTTGGCATTGTGAAATCTATTCTTGCCTTAGACCCGCTCATTCTCCAGTCTACCAGCACTGACTATTTAAGTGCCAAGACTGTCCCTAAAAGCCTTTGAAGGGACAATCTGGAGAAACATCCTTCTCCTCAACCTTTCGTCTTGACTAGCTTTTGTCGCTCCCTCTTTTTCTTGCTGACTGTTGTGGATCATGGACTTGGCAAAAAGAGGCAGGACTGTCTGCTGTGAATACTGTGAGCTCCTCTAGGCCACAAAGTACACCAAGATGCAGTGCCTTGTAACCTGGGGTTAGGAATCTCCTTTTGGGGAGGTGTGGCTAGATTCAATCTTAATGTATGCGAAGTAATTTGTTTGGTATGTACATTTGGGATGAGAATGCTGTCATAGAGATCTGATACTTCAAAACTGTATCAAAAATGTGGTCAAATAGTTGTATAACCTTAGAAAATAGCTGTAAAGTGGCCCGTGGCCTCACCTAGTTTCTAGTAGTTTAGGCTGACTCCATGCGTAGGCAAAGGAGGTGGTAGCTAAAGACAGCAGAGGACAGCAATGCAGCAGATATTTTCCTGATGGTTTCGTCAGGGCCTGGGGACCTGGGCTAGTTGCTGATTGTCCATGGCATCCAAGTTTTCATTGCTTTTCCATTCCCCCCATAGCCGTTGCTGTCTATCTTTATGATACCACATACCTTCTACTCCAGCTCTGGTTCCTCATCCTTGGGTGGCAAAATTCAATTTTGCTTGCACTCTTGAGAAGCCTCATTGATGTGGCTTAAATGTTTGAGCAGCCAGGGTTTGTACTCCTGTGGGTTTCTGTGCTCCTAGCAATACCTGAGCTAGGTATTGTAAAGCTGATTTAGACATGTATGTGAACTGCAGTCACCTTAGTTGGGTAGCATAAGCAAAATTTGGGGAACTGAGCGCTCTTGAAAGGGGGGGAAAAATGCTGTAAGCATCTGTATATGAGCGAGCATTGTTCCTCCAGAACCTGCACCCTAAGCCCTGAGAGGATACTTTGTAAATTACATTAGTACTTAATAGTCTGACAGGAGTATTGGTGAGGGTACAAAATGCATCGCTAGTAAGATTGCCTGTAATGTCATCTTCTAGACTAAAAAGTAATAGGAAATTGAAACAGAAAATAAAAAATAAAAAAATAAAATTGTTACATTACAGCCTAGTGAAGACTTCCTTTTTTGGGTCTTCTTTCTGTTTGGCAAAGCTTGTCTGTGAAGTAGTTCACGAGTGTCCCATTACAGGAGCATGGCATGCTGTGTCTGTGAAAATCACCAGGTAGTCCCTCTTCCTCCCTTGTTCCATGGGAACATTACCCAGCACCAGTGTGGTTTTTCGGGTTTTTTGCGCCTCCCCCCCCCCACCCCCAGGATTTCCTGTCTGACTATAGACCATTAGACTCTGACTGTATCAAGACCCCTTGATTCAAGAGCTCTTCCCAGGACCAAGCATAGACCCCACCTTTTCCAGGCATGATCCTCCTCCTGCACATTGCTCTTGTTTGGAAGAAAAGCTGGGGAGGAGATTTAGGTCAAAAGGGTCTCGCAACATACACCAGTCTGTGCTCCAAAGCCGAATGATCAGTGAGAGCTCGGGCATGTATTGTGAAGTACCCCTGCCCTCCAGTGTCAACGTAGCACCAGGTGGTGTAGCAAGGGTGCTGTGGGACAGAGCAACTTCTCCTGCAACTCTTGCCATGCCCTACCTACATGAGAAGGGAGAGAAAATCCGCTCCCCTCCCTGCTGCAGTCTACTCACATTGTCTCCTAGAGGATAATGGAAGCGCAAAATGAATGGCAGTTCAGAGGGATAATTTATTCTCCTAACTCGAAAGCTGTTTACTTAGTCTTGCTAAGACATCTGTTAAACAAATCAGAGTTGATGGTGGAATTCAAAATAGAGCGAGGCTTTTTAATAGTATAGGCAAAACCAAATTTCAGGGCATGTAGAGGGCAGTCTGCCTTCCTCTTGCTCCACCCTTTAAGCTTTGGTATCTGTTTCACCAGCTCATTCTCACCCTGAAGATCATTATCCCATCACTGAAAGGCACTTATGCCTTCAGGCTATCCCCAAAATAACATCCGCCCTCCTAGACACCCAGCATGGAGAAACACGGCTCCACATACTGGCTCCACACCTGTGCTTAATCCCACTTGGCTTATTTTCGACGGGAATCAGGGAGTGGAGAGTACTATAGCCCGGATTTCTTACTCTAGATGCAAAATGCACCCGTGTTTGTGGCTATAAAAGATGATGAAACCCTGATAGGCCTTTCAGCTTGTTTGTGCAGTGCAGAGCCTTGATGAAAGAAGGCCTGGAAAAGCATACCAGAAGTACATAAATAACACTTTTGTCACAGGTTATTTCTATGGACCCCCTAAATACCGGTTTTTGATGGTCCTTTCAAACAAACTCTATTTTTATACTGTTTTCTAAGAGATTTCTTCACTGCCTAGTATGAGGCAAGCGATATCGCTTGCAAGTTTAAACAAGGGTATTTTTCAGAGGTGAATCTTTTCGGGATTTATTGAAGACTGTCGTAACTTCGTTGCATGATATACCTTCCACCCTCAACGAGTGCTATTGTATCAGGCAATTTGCCGGGCATCATTTCAGTGCTCAGATAGATAGGAAGTGAAATTTCAGGCCTTTAGGTTGGTCTCATTGTCTCCTGAATTGCCTCTTTAGAGCAGTATTGCTCTCTTTCTAGTGGCAGCTTAGTACTAACATCTTTTGGTGTAAGCCCATGTACTGTATTTTCTCCCGCCTTTCTCCAGTAAGAAATTGTGAACGCAGAATTGCCTATTATTAGCATTGCTTGATCTCCTGTTTTAAAACTAAATTTCTTGTGAGCTTTATCTTGCACAATGTAACACCAAAACAAGCGGCTGAATGCACTGCTGCATGCTTCATGTGTGTCTGTGGAACATACAACCTGCTGAGAAGACCTGCACACATTCTTCTCATGCTGTGTAAGTTATGGCATGCAAAAATATATTGTATTTGTAGAAGGATGCTGCATATGTTCAGAAACTGTTGAAAGTCTTTGGAATTCTTATAACTGTTTATTCATTCTTTTGTTTAGGAGTCAGTGACCTGTAAGTGCTCATTATGAAGAGAGATCTGGTTTTCTTGGTGACTCTAATTAGCCTTGCCTTCCTGTCACTGCTAAAGTCTGGATATCCTCAACATATTGCAGAGGAGTCCTGCTCTGTTCAAATTCTTGTTCCAGGCCTCAAAGGTAATGTGGAAGCCTACTCCATCCTTCAAATACTAATCCTTTCTTTCTAACGGGGTCATTTGCACCACTGACAGTTTCAAACAGAGACAAAGAAGGTGCTTTTGAGTTGTCATCTTATTTGTGCTATTTGTAGCCTCCTTAAAAAATGGAGATTTAAGGTCCGTAAGATGAACTTAAGTCTGTTAAGATAAACACAATTCAGTGAACGCATGGCAAAATTTCCCTGACTTGCTGCTGATCAGTCATGCTTGTTACTCTCATACACTTCCTGGTTGCTTTCTCTGTGTTCATACTCAGGAGTGGTACACGTACCCAGACTGTAAAATCGGGTCCTACTTCATACCTGGAGAGGTTTTCACTGCTATTTTGCAGTGTAAGGGGAAGAATTCTGTATTCTCTACTCTTAAGTCTGTCTTCCCCTTTAAATGCTCAAGTTCCTTTAAAAGAAATAAAAAAGTTAAGTTTTTGTCATTTCTATAGTTTCTGTGGACAAAAGCAACATTTTTACAAATTATGCCCCCAAACTATTGCCCCAAAAAGATGGTATAATGAATTTTTGGTCTTTCCATAGCAAAAAAACTCAGATAGGAAATCAGCAACTGGGAAGAATTAGCATTTGAAAGCAGCAGCCTCCATTATTGTGTGAAATCCCTGCCCATTTAGTCAGTAACAGTAATTCCCATTATGGAGACCGTGGTATTACTATTGGAGTGTAACACCTGTGAGTGTGGGAAAATACATGTTAACTAAGAAAAAACATGAAAACCATCAGTTTATCATTAACAATTAAAAAAAAAGCATTGTTTAAGAACTGCACAGCTAAAATTCCAGTTTTCCTGGAAAAAAAACTGTTGTAGTATCACAAAACTCACCTGACAATATTGGTGCCACTAGTGTTATCTAGTACAAACCTGGGCTTTACCCACTTGCCTGAGGACTATAGTATGGACTGCAGGTGCTGTCTGTGCTGGTTAATTGATCAGTGAGAGCAAGGCTCAGATCTGCCCTGCAATTGCTCACACAGTTAAATTGCAGATAAATTGAGAGCACAGCCTGGCCACAAGTTTGGCTGTGGTGTAAACTTCCCTCTCCAGACATTGCTCAGTTTGGATGTGGCTGCTCTGTGCTGAAAGCAAGAGAATTGGGTTATAGGGATGTGAGTTGCTTGGACAATTGGCTTCGGGACCGAAAAAAGCTCTCCTGTTTTGTTTGTTGTTATTATTATAGATGTAGCTTTGGATGCCCAAGCTGAACCAAAATCTGTATTTTTTTTTTTTTTATTTTACTTCAATCAGTGGTCTTTGAAGTCTTAATAGTATCTACAGCTTCTGTAGATGTTCTGGTTAGAAAGAGCAACACTATATCCAGCACTTCTGAGGTTTGACTAAGCCTTGAGTAGAGTTGTTTCATTAATTTGATATATTTGCTGTGAAATAGGCATAAGATAGTGTGGCTGATGTGACTTACAGAAAAAAACACAATCAAGTTATACGTTGTCTAAACTTACACACAAAATTAGACAAATGGTCAGACTCCTCAGTACTGAGGACTGAAGCTTTGAAATGATTTTTCATTTCAAAGAACTTGACAGGCTTTGATAAGTTTTTTGAGTTCTTTGCCTTAGTTTCCTTGTTTGTGTAATCAGTAAAAATTAACATCTGTGATTACCATTTTTGGGTTATTGCTATTACATGCAGCAGAGCTTTTTAAAACGTATAAATAGTGCAGGACCCTGGCCCTTTGTCAGAAGGCAATCCTGAGCCAGGAAACAACAGAGAGGCCTGAAAACCGTCATGTGTTAATAATTTCACTCCGCTTCATGAGAAGTAACACTTGAAAAAGTGTGAGAGATTGATGTACAAATTTAGTGAAGCACGAAACTGCTTGATACAGCCCTAGTTAACGTGAAATCCCTAAAAAGCTATCAGTGCTCCAGCTACGCAGTCAGGGAGACTGGCTCAGAGAATCGGTAATGAGATACTGCTGTCCCCCACTGGCGTAACTCCAACCCATTTTGGTGGCCAAGGCTTCCTTTAAACTGAGCATATATGTGGCTGTGTGCCCAAATTTTGGCTCCCACGCAGTGGGATTTGCTCACTGCGGCTTTTAGATCTGCCTCATCTCCTCCTCTGCTGGGCTGCTGGCAACATCTTCAGTGGTAGAGGAACAGAGCCCTGCATCACTGCTGGATACAAGCCTGGTGGGATTTGGGAAGAAT
>NW_010421458.1:0-847 GCF_000710305.1 Buceros rhinoceros silvestris | reverse complement strand
TGTAGGGAAGAAGTGGAAGAAATGAGGGAGACCATGATGAGATGTGTAAAAGGGAAAAAATAAGAGGAGAGGGTTAAGCCTAAGAAGTGGTGCAGAACGTGAAGCCCAAATGGGGTGGTGAAGGAGAAAGACACTAGGAAAAAGGACCCAGAAGTGAGGGAGAGTAATGGAGGAATTTTAGAAGAACAGTAAGCAATAAAGGGAAAAGAGAAAAGAAGGGCACAAAGAATGAGACTGAGTGGAGAGACTGGAAACTAAAAAAAAAAAAAAAGACACAAAGCCAATTAGGACCCCAGAGAATAAAAGAAGGAATCAGGAGGGGGATGAGAGGAGAATGGAGGTGGAAATGAAAGACGAAGAAATCCAGTAAAGACACCAAGAACAGAAAAAGGCACAAATAAGTTTAAGGTCAGCAACTTAGGTCTTAGGGGCTGATATTTTTTTTTATGACCTCAGCAATATAAAGGAGTAAGATGAAACATGGAAGGGAAAAATACCGTGGCTCTGAGAATCCAGACAGCAGACTGATCCATGTTTTAGAAAGCCGACGATATTAATAATGGGAAAAGTGGGTTGTGTGTAAAGAAGGGATGGATGATGAAGCCTCACTACATTGCTCACTCTTATTCTTTGTGAGGTCCAGTTCATTTTGATAGGCCCATGAGACTGAAGTAACTACAATTGTGGAGAAAAAAATAACATGGAACAATCCTTCAAAGCTTAAATTCTTGGATTGTCACCTTGTTTTGTCTCCATTCTAGAATCTAAAGCAGGAATTCTCCTAAGGGTCTCATACATTAAGAAGCTGCTGCTATATTGTCCTGGGTCCAACATGGTGGAACCGGGT
>NW_010421457.1:50726-53072 GCF_000710305.1 Buceros rhinoceros silvestris | reverse complement strand
TGTTGCTGCCCTCAGAGCGCCGGCCGTGCCCTCCTTGCACAGGTTGCCAGCCGCGCCCTGCGGCCGCCTCTCACCCGCTTTCCTCTTGCCCATTCGCTCTTGTGCACTGTCCCGGGCGCTTACAGGGTGATTGTATGGCTGAAGGGATGGGAAGCTGGTGCTGAGTTCCTAATGCGCACGGAGCTCAGTTGTTGAATTTCCTGCCATGTTCTTTCCTTTCTGCCAGAGTGGCTCTGGAAGGTGCGGATTTCTTGTTAGATGGTGGTGTTTGACCTTGCAAATACTTTGCACTTGCCTGTAGTTACGAGCACCATGCTCTCCTGTTGGAGCATCAGCTCATATTGCATGGGGGTACTTGTTTCTGATAATCAATATAATGCTATTGGTGTGTGCCCTGAGATACTGCAAACCTGGCTTCTATTTGCAAGGTAGAACCAGTATTTACAGGGACTTGAGTAGCTGCGCTTTGATAAAGGCTTGTCAGATACACCTGGATGTTACCGATTAACAGAGGTGGCAGCAACAATGCTTTAAGATGTATTTTCCTATGGTAAGATACATGGGTAAGAGGTATTTTTGAAGCTGTGAAAACATATCAGCACCCCCCTTTTCCATAAGCTTTCCCATACTTATATGGTAGGCTGGTTTTTCTTATTCAGCGTTGCACGTGACAGGGAAATTATTACAAAATTGCTTGTATTTGGAATTTCTTCATTTTTATGTTCTCTGCCATTTTGCAAAATGTAACTTAAAATAATGCTTTTCCACATCTTTTACAGAAAAAGTCCCTAGAGTCTATAAACTCCAGGCTTCAGCTGGTTATGAAAAGTGGTAAATATGTGCTAGGATATAAACAGACTCTGAAGATGATTCGGCAAGGCAAAGCCAAGTTGGTCATCCTAGCCAACAACTGTCCCGCTCTGAGGTGAGCAGGTGTATGAAAAAACAAATCTCTCTAAGTCAGGTTCGTTGTACAAATACAGCATGTACTTGATGTTAATTGCTGCAGTGAATAATTAACGTGGAGTACGTTGCTGCTGTATTCTATAGTTCAAGGAAATAAAAGTGCTGTGTTGTCTGGTGTATAGTGGTTGCAGGTCTGCATGTGTGGAAATGCTTCCCAACATTTTTCTAGCTTTCTAATTTGAAGACTTCACAGTACTGGAGATAATGGAATATTTTCACACTGTAATAACATTCATTAAAAGTATAATGGGGCTCAGATCCTGTTTTTTTTTTCAAAGTAGTGTACTGGGAAATAATTTTACAGGTAGAAAAACTGATAACTGACACTGTTGTAAAATATTTGAAGCACACAAAATTTGGTGTACAAGTGAGTTATAAATTTAGGTTCCTGACCAATGAAATTGCTTTTCTGAGAATGAAGGCTTTACTAACTTCCTGACATTTTCCTTTTTGAATTTCTGGGCCCTTGTTATCAAGGAATATCAACACATTCAAGAAGCTTTAAATGTTGAAACCGAAAATTAGGTGCTTGAGAAATGGTGGGACTGTTAGAGTAGGCAGCATGTTAATGGGGATCCCCAAAGTGCTCGAGGAACAGTATCAACCACTGGAAGCTCCAGGTGGAAGTCAGAAGAGAGGAGAATAAGGGAATAGATACTGTCTCCTTTTGTTTGTTTTTTGTTTTATTAAGAAAAATACAGATCTCTGTTCAGCATCTGGCCACTGAGTATCAGCTTTAATAATGGACATAGTTTATGCACTTTTGCGTGGGAGCTACAGCCTTTCAGAAGTCCTGAATCCCCTTCTTTCCTGTAGAAATGAGCATGTGTAGGAGCAGCCTTAAGGATTTGCATCCCGAAAGTGGGTTTGCTGTTACGCACCTTCAGCGTACTTCTGGATGAGGGTTCCTGAGCCACAACACAGCAGTGGTGTTGTCTGGCAAAGAAGAGGTGTGTTCTTCTGGGTGGGAAGGAAAACTGTATGGTGTGTGTGATTGGAGTTAAAGCTGCTCTCACTGTGTTACGGTCAATCAGAATTGTCAGTACGTAACACCTGCTTTCTGCATTTCAGAAAATCGGAGATCGAGTACTACGCTATGCTTGCCAAGACTGGCGTCCATCATTATAGCGGGAACAACATTGAACTGGGCACGGCGTGCGGAAAATACTACAGAGTGTGCACACTGGCTATCATCGACCCAGGTACGTCTGTCTCACAGCGTAGTGGCCTGTTGGTATGTATCAGTGGTTCTTCGTTCTCCTGTGAGTAGCAGCACTGAACAAGTAATGTGCTGGAGTGATGACACTGCTGTCCCTTTCTGTCAGGTTTAACTCTTAATTATAGTTCCCTTTGACCAAGATCCTATTCTTTTGTGAGTCC
>NW_010421457.1:34216-50584 GCF_000710305.1 Buceros rhinoceros silvestris | reverse complement strand
TTCCTGCTGTGTGTGTTTGCGCATAGCTCCTTTTACTGCAAAACCTTGTGACTGTGTTTTGTCTACCCATTGGTCTGCAATGAGGTTTTAGTGGCTGGGAAGCAACTTTATGGTAATGTTTCTGAGCCCATCAGCTGCAATATGATCTTGTGTAACATGCTGTTTACAGCCACCTTTGACTGTTCTTAAACTGAGACAAATTAGGTGACTTCTCATCCTCTTTCCAAAATCTTCTAAGAGAATAATCAGTCTTTTGTTCTGTTTGTTGACCAAAGTGCATACGCATGGATTTAATAATTTCTGTAATAATTTTCACTAAATGTTCTGTACCCTAAGTGACATCATTTGAATTTGCTGTTTCTTCAGAAAACTTTGTTTAGCTTGCTTGTGATTAAACAGTAGATGTAAATTTAATCTTCAAAATGTTACTTTTAGGATTGACTTTTGGTGGGGAATGAACTGCAAGTAAATCTTACTGCTATGTAACATAATGCGAATATTCTCGCTGTCCTGATATTTTCGTGATCAGGGGAGGCTAGACATTCGCTATATTAAAACTATGCATTGTGTCCTCCAGGACTAGATTGTTCCTCTAGTACTGGCTTTGTAAATGCTAGTGACAGGTACTTAATTATTGTAAAAATAATGTGTATGGATTAGCAAAATACAGCTAGAAGTAATTTTTTATCAACCATCAAAATTACTTGCTTTTTCCTAAACAAATTGTATGCTTTTAAGTTGTTTTCTATTTGTATTTTTGGCTTATTCCTGAAAAACAGGTCTTTCTGTGGGCCCTCTTACAGCAATATATTTTTGTTTTGCAGGTGACTCTGACATCATCAGAAGCATGCCAGAACAAACCAGTGAGAAGTAAATGCTGAAAAGGTGTTATTTCTACAATAAAACTGGTCACAGATCTGTTTTAAGTAAAAAGTGTATTATATCTTTGCTGGTTTTAGGGAACAAACTATATAAATGAAGATTCTTTACCACTGCTGTCTTTCCTTTTGTTAGAAGTAACCTCCACAGGATAGAACCTGCCTGTTTCTTTAGAAGTTGTGGATCTTGAGAGACAAGTGGAGCAATGTTGATCATGACAAGGAGGGTGCCAAATCCCTGCAGGCTAGGGCTTCCGTAGTTTTTGGTTGTGGAATGCTAATGCAAAACTAAGCTGTAATGTGAGATACAGGAAGAAATTTGGGATGTTGGTGGGGGACCCCAAAGGGGTTTACTTGCACTAAAATAAATTCACACTATTTTTGCCAAGTCAATCATAAAGTACTAATGGAGGTTTATTCCCTTTGTCTCTTCCTTCGAAGAGAATACATATTTGTCAGATGGCCAATAGGACAGTTGCTAGACATGATGTATAATATCATACTTTAAATAAGATACTGGTTAACTTCTAAAAGCTCATTTTAAATTAGTCCCTCTTTTTTTTTTAAGATACTGTTAGATGAGTTGGTGTTCTCAAGACACGATTGCTGAGGACATTGGTATTTCAAACTCGTGCCTGTTTTGTGCAAGACCATGACTACAGGATGTTCCATATTACTAGCGATTATTAATTGAGGTGCCAGGGCTTTGCTGACATGGAGTAAAAGAAATACCTAATGAAAGTCAGTACGTACGCATATCGTTGCAGAACTCGGATTCTGTACGCCAAGGCACGATGTGCCTCATAAAGCTTGCTGTTACATATCCATGTACATGCATTAGCTTTCCTGAGATCACGCCGTCTAGTTTGACTGCAACTACTTCTGCTATAGAAGGGATGAAGTTGTGTATTTCTATTTGGAGTCCGTAAAGAGACAAACCAGTGTGTGTCAAAGGAGGAACTGCTGATTTCTGCGCCTATCAAACCACAGGTTTGGGTTAGTTCCAGAGATCGTGTAGACACATCTCTTAGTGTGAAAGTAGCAGGTGTGTGCCATTGCTGCCAAGGGGAAGGAGTAAAACTTCTCAAAGCAAGGCAGTTCACTTGGCTAGAATGGCTGGTAGCAAATTGCTGCTTTTGTGTCTTACTGTTTGATAAACAGGTGTGCAGCTAGTCGCATTGCCCCAAGAATGTTTTCACAGTTAAAATACTAGTTGCATTCGGGCAAGTAAGAGAATCAGTGAATGCTAACCAAGGAACAGTAGGGAGGAGTTGCATGGTCTGGAAATGGTAGGAGAGAAAGTACTTGGAAATTTAGAATGTGATACCAGTAATCCAGCAGACTTCCCACTTTGTGAATTTACTTTCCCAGTTTCAACACAAACATATACGTATGTGTATATGTATAGAACCATATATATCCACAGACACAGGGTGCTTAAAATACTAGCAGAGTAAGTGGAGGATGGAAATACAGAAAAGCAAGCCAAATAAATTCATACTGTATAAGTACTTGAAAACACGGAGATTTCACTTCAAAAAATAACAGCATTTTATTATTTTGCATAGCTTATTGCAGTTGTTTAGTTCTCTTAATTAGAATTTTTGCTAGTTACTAAATTGTTTATGTATATAAAATTTATTTGCAATCAATGCAAGAAAGAACATAGAGTATGTAGATGCAGGGATCCAAAATATTATTTTCAACTTCAGACACAAGGATTTGTTATTTTACTTTGAACCATTTTAAGAAAATAGCTCTGACAAGTTTGTATGTATAAATATACAGTGTAGTATACACTTTAAAGTCTGATCAGTATTTTAGCCTGTTTTCCAGGTCTTCCATTCTCTTTGTCATTTCTTCCAGTAGACAAAAGTTAAGGAACTGATGGGATGAATTAATAGAAAAACAGTGTCAGCTGCCTGATTGCTAAGGTCCATAACTTGCTCTCGTTTCTTAAAACTGGCCATTTCCCTCTATTGAAAGGGGAAGCTAAATATTTATTCTAGTGACTGCTGTTTAAAAAACATTCCACTTAATTACATTGAGAACTACATGTAAGCTAACAGTAGATGCTCGTACTGCAGGGAGCTCCAGTAAGGCTGCACTAAGAATGTCTGTGGTGATCTTACATGGCTGCCCTGTGGTGGTGTAGTGTGTGGTACCGTTTTTACACAGCCAGTGCTTTGCAGACGGCTGTGGAGTAGAGCACAGCAAGCTCTAGGCGATCTAGGTCTGGCTTCACTGAAAGAAAGAAGCTGTAGCAATGCAAAGCAGTGCACAGCACCACTTTGCTACTAAGCACTTCCAGCTCATAGGAATGCTGTGTCTGCTGCAGGATTAACACCCTTTCCCTGACCATCTCTCCAGGAGCCATGGTAAGGCTGGAGATAGGGGAAGGTGAGAGGAAGAGGGGACCTAGCATCAAGACAGACTAACTTCGAGGGGGTGTGTGGGAAGCTATTGTTGTGCACTTAGCTAATTTTTATCTGCATATTCGTTTATGCAAAATTAATGAGACCTCAGTCCTCTGAATTTCTCCATTTGGAGTATTGTTTTAAATGACTCATTGCATCGGGTGCTTCACCAAGCAGTTCAGAAGGGAAACGTTTGTATTCTGACTCCTGTAGCCAGTAAATGCTACTTTGATGCCATCTGAGGAAATAACTCAAAGCAAAGCTTTTGACTTTGGTCACTTTTTTGCTGTCACTGAAGATATTTACTGTTAGGCATTATTAAAAGTTAAGATTCTTATGAATACTTGGTCCTTCCTATGCAGGAGAGGCAGATTTCAAGTCCTAAAAGCCTTGCTTCTTGGAGATTAATGTTATCTATTAAGTAGTTTAACTTCATTTCAATAGATTGGTTTGAGCTATGGAGACAGCTTAGACTTGATTTGTTCTAATTATAGTTTCTTTTAACCTGCCCCCCCCGCTCCTTGTCTTACATGTAAGAAACAATTATTCTGAAAGGATATATCGCTGGGTGAGTTTTCTTACTTCGTTGGTTGCATAGTTCTGGAATGTCACGAGGTTTTCACATTTGCACTGGTCTTTATCTTTTGAAGCTTTTGCTGAAAAAGAGAAACAGTGAAGCATAGGCTAAATGCTGAGTAAATTTAATGGGATGGGGGAGGAAATCACAAGGACTTATAAATACAGAGCAGGTTTAATACAGCTTTCTGTTCTCCAAGCAGGTCAGCATCCAAAGGAATGCTCTGGCGCAGATTTTGAAAATACTGGAAAATTGTACACAACACTTAGGCCTATATATTCATAGAGCAATCTGGATTATTCTAAACAAAGATAACCTGATTACCTGTTGTTCTTGCCGAGTGAGTGTGACTGTCTTCAAAAAGGTACTTGTGATGTATTGCAAGGTTGGGACAGGCAATGACATCTGTGATGGCTACTGTGGTTGACTCAGGTCCTGCAGAATACCCCCCCAAAAATCTAAAAATCAAACCTGTTTCACTTAATTAAGCAGTATTTTTTTTTCTACTTGCATGCACCAAGTTCTCCTTAATTAGTGAGTAATCTCACTGAATGCAGCGAGGATCATTCATGGAGAGGACTGGGGATGCAAAGGTGTGAAGTAACCAAGCTGTTAGCTGTGCTTACTGTATACACGATTTAAGTTGTGGGTTGCAGAACTGGAAGTGAGTTGTGAATGTTCCTGTGAGAAACAGATGCGATTGAATGCTGAACATGCTTTAAAAAACCAAAACAAGGTGATGAAATATAAGTTTCCCTGTGAAGTAATTCATTTGGATGGTATAAAAAGCATGCAGCCATGCATTTGTCATGTTGAATCTTGAATTTCTGTACAAAGCAGATTTGAGTTGCAGAAAGGAGCGTGGCTTGGAGGGGGTAGGAAGGGGAATGGGGCGAACAATTCTCTCACAGGTGAATTGAATTGTAAGGGTTCTCTACGAAAAGTGGCATGAAGAGGCAGTTTAACAATGATCTGTGGAGACAGCAGGACACTGAGTTAAAACAGCCAACCTGAAGGCTGTGGACCAGTCTTATGAAGCCTCCCAGATGATGGATCCTTCTGATGAGATGACTCTTTCAGGGCTGGTATAGAAAGAAATTGCCAAAGGAAATGAGATTGCAAAAGCAGCAATAAAAAAATTATTTCCCCTTACCAGTAACTCACAGTGTTTGCCTCTCATAACACATGGAGAATGCCTCATACCTGTGCAGTTTAGAAGAGGTCCAGTGTTGATGGAAACTCCAGGACTCGCCCTGCAACTCAGACTATCAGAGAAACTCTTCCAAAACCAGAAGTGCTTTAAAAATAGATCAATAGTAGTGAAGCAGTCTGAAATGACAGCAACCTACTTTGTGTCCTTCAGTGAGAATTCCTGTGTGTCTGATTGTCATCCGTCAGTCCTTTGGGGTGAACTGAGTAAGAATAAAATCTGCCTGGAGAAGGAAGAAATTTCTTTCCTTCAGTTTTCTCTTTTATAATGAGAGGCACTGATCAGGGAGTTGGGGGCATTTAGGTAAGAAGAGTGCAGTCAACTTTGATGCACTGCAGTTATAAACAAAAATATATGTTCCTAATTCATGAAGCACAGCCTTTAAAATGATGGAATTTATTTCAGACTCCACTTACCCATCTTTTTAGTCATGGGGTGCCTGGAGAGAAATGGAAACTCTCATATGTAGATGTAGCTACCTACAGAATGTGCGTCATTCTCTGCACTACCTTTTCCATGCCTCAAGAGGGTCATGTAGAGGCAGCTTTGGTTCCTTAAGAATGGCTTCTTTTCTAGAAAAATAAGTTCCACCTTCAATTAGCTGTTAATGGCCCAGATGAGCTAAAGAACATTTAACAATGGCACAACTTGATCAACTACGCCAGGGGAGTGGATGGAGCACCTGGGACTCCCTTCCTGCAAATACATTGAGGTCTTTCACAAAAAGTGAATGTGTGAGGGTCAGAGGTGATGGTGCAGACTCTCATATGCCATGAAGATGCAGAAGGGAGGTGGAAAATGCTTCTGGGCCCCACAGGTTTGTTACAGCTGCTGGAATCTGTTGGTGTAGTAAATTTTGACAGATGCACAGTAATGGACATCGCAAGATGAGGAGTCTAACAGAATGATCAACTGGGAGCATGGATGGTGAGATTTTCAGTGTAAGAGGGAAGAAACAGTTCTAAGACTGAAACAGGTAAGATAACTGTTTGACCCTTGGTAGTGACCTGCTCTGCAGGTTGTTTCAGAGCTGTAGGCTAACAAGGAAGCTATCTAGGAAGGGTAGAGGAACTGACCTGTAAAGTTTGAGCTTTGGACACTGGGCTGGTACAGACAGGTAATTAGGATTCAGATGTGAGGGACAGGAAAGAAGACTGCCATGCTGGTGGAGGTGTGGCAGAAGATTTCCGTGTTGCGACATGGAATTGGGCATTTCAGAAACTCCTTCAGGCTTCAGAAACTGGTTGGGGCCCAAAGATTTCCAATGTCATCACCTCTGTAAAGTTGTGAATAATCAGACGAGTAGTGACAGAGGCTGCTAACCCTCACTGAGTCCCTTGGTGGAGTGCAGTGAACGTAAATATGCACGTTTGTTGGGGAACAATGCTAAAGTTGGGTGTTTGTTTTTAGTGTTCTCTTTTGTAAAACTAAGTGGTTTTTTGTTAGGAAAAGCCTCTGAGAAGGTACCTGCAAGAAGGTGTCTTCAAAAGCAGTGACTGGCTATTTGCAGCGGCGATAACATTCTGCAGTTTGGAAGGAGAACAGAATGTTAACCAGCAGGCTCCTGAGTGCTCTCATCTGATGAGGGCTGGGGTCTTGTGACAAAAATAGCATGTGACCATGTAACTGAAGGCTCCTATAATGCACATGCTTGGAACGGGAGGAGAGGCAGTCATGATGAGTGTATATTATGTGTGACATTGTGGTAGCCTCATTAGTGCTTCCAGTCAGATGAGAAATGAACATTAACCAAGGCAATGAATAGGAACCTTCTGACTGATTTCCCCCTAAGAGACAAAAGAGAAAACTTTTTTTTTACTACTAGTATCAAGAATAATTAATAGTAATCAGCAGCTATTCTACAAGGCTGATGCTTTCTCACAGAAAAAAAGGAAAAAGCCTTACCCCAGAAGAGATTTGGAGGGCTTCTGCTTTACTTGGAAATATGCAGCCCATCCACAGCTGGGACTGGGGATGACAGGCTTTGTCAGTGCGAGTCCATGAGGTTCAGAGGGTCTCCCACTGCCCTCACAGGCTGAAGCCTCAGAAGTTCTCAGCTAAGGACCAAGGCTAAAGTAAAAATGAAATTGCTGCTGTTGCAAAGGAGGGGAAAAATTTAGGCTGTAAACCAACACAGAGGGTGAAAAATTAAAAAGTGAACTTTCAGCTTGTGTAACAGTCTTGGAGGCAGAATTTCTGGTGGAGTGAGTTGATGAGCAATATGTAGTCCTGGAGTGTCCAGAAAAACAATGCTGGGTCGGTCCTCAGTTCACAGATGTGAGGCATGGCCTGCCTGTTGGTGAGAGAGGAGGAGGACAAGCAGAGAGGCACCAGCTCTGCCCAATACTAGAGATGTAGTGTAGAAACTGCCACAAAGGGGCAGAATTTACTTACTTTTCATATAGTAAGTAATGCAGTTCAAAAAGAAAACTGCGGTTGCTGAACACCGCTGTGGGTACCTAAAGGATGCACTTCCATCCCCGAGCTCTGGGGTTTGCTAATGAGTGACAATTACTGTACTGGCTGCCAGATAGTTTTGGCTTTGGCATCTTCCCAAGCTTTTAAGACGACATGCTGTCATCAGCAGATTACCTGCCTAATGAGAAGGCTAATTGAACAGACTGGGTTTCATGTTGTCATAGGACTTCTTAGGACTGAGGAAAACACAAAGAATATACATTTTAGGAAACATTCTCAGATTTTTTTTTTTTTTCAGATTCTTCCTTGACATCTGTATGAGGAAGGAATGCACTGGTGCTTGCCTGCCAGTTTTACACTGTAACATTAAAGGAGAAAATATAACCTGTTTTCAGGAAAAACAACCAAATAAAAACCAGTGGAAATTAAATCATCTTGCACAATTCTAGTGCTATGACTAATATTATTCACAGTGATGTTTCTGAAGTTTGCTTCAGGTATCAATTTGAATGTACGAATAATACCGAGTCCTGGGAATGTGTGAGCGGGAGAGACATGCTGTGCTCTCTCTGGCTGAACAGCTTTCATCCCAGCTCACATTCTCCCTTCCCCTTGCAAAACTTCAGCTGGGAGTGTTTATATGGAGGCTGTTTGTGCCAGAGAGGAAGGGTGCTTTCTGGAACAGACCTTCCATGTTTGTGGCGCAAAACCTGGAGCTAATGCATAACTGAGATCTGCTCTTTGTAGCTGTGAATGTATGTTTAATGAATTACTTTAGTCTTCTACAAATATGCACAACAGCTCTTGCTTTGCTTTGCTGTGGTTTAGGTTTTTGCCACTGGCCTTAAGAGTAATCTTCTATTCTCATTAAGACATTACAAATCCCTCTGATTATTGTCCCCCATTCCTAATGAAGTAGCTCATGCTTTGGCGGGGTGGGGTTCAGTGCATGGCTAACTTGTCTGTAGAAGAAGAAAGGGGAGGGAGCAATTGATTATTTTGGGCACAGAAGTCTACATCTTATGCAACCTTTATGAAAATAAAAGAAAATTATTATATAACTTTACCTGGTGGTAGACTAAGGATATATAATCCTCACATATTAAAGGGCAGAAAAATTAGCGTGAGTGACTTACACCTGGCATTGTCTGTCACCAATATCTATGACCTGTATACTATGACCTTGACTAGTTGTCCTTTAAGGGCTGCAAAAAAAAAAAAAAATCTATAAGCATTCTTTCCTATTCTATCTCAGTGAAAGTGGAATACCATTACCTTCACAGATTTGGGCTCTTAGCTCTTCACTTATGTCCTCCAGTGCTGTGAAATCCTCGGCATAGAAGAGATGTTTATATGATGGCTCAGAAGCAATTTCCAGCAGCTCTTCCTCAATTGCTTTTCCTATTCCAATGGCATAGATAATTATACCTAGATTCAAAAGAAATTGCACATCATGGTTACATCAGCAGTTCTAAACCATTGTTCCTCTATGAAAGGAAAATACAAGCATTAGTCAGAGGGAGAAAAGGCGAGCACTAGCATATATGCTGTGTAACTTCACTACTGGTTTTGAATGGGCTTAATACACTTTAGTTATTGAGAGCTGTGTAGAAACTCACTGCTTTGCTGTAATTAACAGTTTTTAAGATAGAGATGACAGTTGCCTGGCTACTACTGATATTAAATGACCCCAGAAAAAGTACTGCAAGACATCCAAGAGAATCACAGAGGTCAGCCTCACAGTGGCACTGAAATTTTCTGCTTTGTGTTTGTCTCTGTATGTGGAGTGTGTGCACCAAAGCTAATTACTGGGTTGATGGGAAGACCTGTTGCGTATTATCCAATGGGGCAGAATTCTGAAAGATGGCAGTAATTTTTTTAGAAAAATATAAATACTTAGTGTTTCACTGAAATCCTTAGGGCACTTTGAGACTAGAGTCTTGCTCTCTAAGTGACAGAGGGCTGGGAGGCACCACAAAGGCACCCAGACCTATGAGGGTAAGAACAGGATTTCCCCTGATTTGGAGAGAAAGAGCCTTAGGACAGGGGTGCTCGGGACAAGCATTCCCCAGCAGAGGTGCTAGGGAGAAGGTAAATGAAGATTTGTAGTTTTCTTCATTCTGAAAGCGTGGAAGGAGGAAGTGGTTTACAGCCCTGTCATGGGTCAGATTTTAAACAAGGAATGATTACAAAACGTGATCTTCAATATCTCCCTTTTCAGCAGTTATTTTTTAATTCTTGTGAACATATCTGACACAGCATTTCTCTTTACATGAGTTCTGGCTTAGAAAGTGTCTACAACTAGTACTGACTTTTTTATTATAATACAACTATGAGCTTCACAGTATTTCAAACACTTCCCTAAGATGCACGAGCAGAAGCTGCCTTCTCAGCTGGTTGGTTTCAGAGAAAACTTAGGATGAGGAAGTTTGATATCTCCTTATTACCACAGGGTAATAACACCTACACACTCACTGAATTGCAACTTTAACCTTTTTGCTGAAGAATCCTAGGCCTGATAATGTCATAAAATACCCATTTTCCAACTCTTCAACATTTAACACAAGTATCCCCTTACTTTTTGTCGTGGATCTGCCTACTATTGCACTTTAGCCAGGAAAGTAAAACATTCACCAGAAGCTGTTTCAGTGTAATGAATGGACCAGTCATGCTGAGATCTGTTCCTTTTTAAAGACTTGTAGATACAAGTGATAAAGCATTCAAGGCTAATTTCATATTCAGCATTACTACAGCCTACGCTGCAATCACACAGGGGATGGCTTTGGCTCGTAGCGTTATGGACATCAGTGTAAACAGTCCAGAGCTGAGGTTTCATTCGGCAAGTAAGCAAGGTTGGCTTGTTCTTCTTTTCTTCTTTAGTCCTGTAGATCTTCCATGCACTTCCTCAGATCTCAGCAGTTAGCATATAAATAGTTTCGGTTTTAATACTTAAAAACCCGCTTTGTTTATATTTCATCGTAATGGCACCCTTGTTAGCATGTCCGCTTCTCGTATCCTTGTACATTTTTCCCTTTTCTCCTTACAGAAGGTTATCAGTCCTGACCAATGCTATTCTAACCATATATCAAGTCATGATTGATCTATTAAGTCGATAAAACAAGAACAGAAAAAAGATGTGCAGCATCTTCTAAAGTCTGGCTGTTTTCTTGCAGTTGTGGGCCATCAGCCATGGCTCTTAAAGCAGTTTCTCATAGAAAATGTTTTGCAGAGAAAGAAGGGATCCTTTATTTTTTTGACTTTCAGTTTCAAAACTTTCACTTGACTCTGCTAAACAGCTGAAAAGTTCCTGTCCTCTAGGACACCTGTACCACAGATCAGAATTTCTGCCCAGACATATTCTAAATTAAAAATCACCAGTTCTCAGTTACATTTCAGCATGTCACCTGATAAGGCACATAGAAGCAGAAAGATAGACAGCACTACAGCTATATCCTTTGGGAAAAAGGACCCATCTTCCTTCTAGAAGACCATTACCACGATACAATTGCTTAAAAATACAAACTATATGTAAATAAAAAGATAACATAACCAATTATTACCACAGCATTTCTTAGGAGGGTAAGATTTCTGTATCTTGAAGCAATAGGTTGGGCGTTTTAAATTATTTTCTTAGAATTTTTGATGAAGTTCCTGGTGTTCCCAAAGCTCTGTATCAAATGTCTATCCTTAGTGGATATGTTCAGGGCACTGCCTGGCATGCCAGGTGGGTGGCACGGAACCACAGTGCTGAGACACTCTGTGGGTGGTCCCACGCTGGGAATGATCTACGTGCCTTGTAGCAAACACTAAAGATGTGGAGTGCTACAGTGATCACTGTACTAGCCGGACCGCTATGGCAAACGCTCACTTGATTAGCACATCCATACTATTACCACTGCTTATTTCTAACAATATTTGCCTTTTAGAATGAGACAAAAGCATCTCCGCCTACCATTTCGCTTTGCTCTAGCAGCCCACTCCGAGACTTCATCTTGGGCTCGTCCATCTGTAAACACAATGGAGATTCGAGGGACATTTGCTGAAAATGGCCTTGCTCCTTCTGTTTCCGTGAAACTTCTCTCAAACATTTGCTTCAGAGCCAGTCCTGTCATGGAACCTCGTCCCATGTATTTCATTTGTGATACAGCTTTCTTCATGTCTTTGGCTGAGCTGAACTGCCTTAATGTAAACTCTGTGCGAACTTCAGTGGAATACTGAAGTAAACCAACTCGAGCAGCTTTGGGTGAAATCTCAAGTGTATCCAAGATTCCCGAGACAAATTGTTTTACAATTTCAAAATTATCCTCTCCGAGACTTTTTGATCCATCAATCACAAACACCAGGTCAACTGGGCCCTCAGTGCATCCTGTGAAAAAAGCAGCAGAGTGTTCAGATCATTAAACACAAAAAGGGACCTAGGCACCCAGAGACTGCATAAGCTCAGAGGTTGTCTAGAGTACCTTGTTCCTGGCTCATCCAGCTTTGCCAGTGTGTCTGAAGATGTTGTGTATAGTCTTCATCAAAAACTAAGAATGTGCCTATGATTGAGAGTTTAACAAAAATATAATCATAGTGAATACTTACTGGGACATAGTGCTTTGCAGAATACTGCGACTCTTAAAAATACAGCAAGTATCAGCAAATTTTAAGAATGACTGTAAAGTGGAGAGAACTGTATAACTGAAGCACTTAGCTAGGACATAGAGACAGTGTTGACATCATAATTTTCTTCCAGGGATAGGCTAACTTTACATTTGTGTAGATGACCAGTACTGAAAGACATGTAAGAGAACCATTGGAGCTGCATTTGTGTTGGAGAAGTAGCAAAAACATAAAGGTGGTAAAAAGCAATGAGTCAGTGAAGCCACACTTGTATGTAAGGTGAAAATTTAGGAGTCATATTTAGAGTGGCGGGTAACAGAGAGGCAAAAGCCAAAGAGCTTGGGGAAGGCCGAGCGAGAAGAGGAAGGGTCAGCTAGCCAGTCCTAGAGTGTAGGATGAGGTTCAAGTCCGGGGACAAAATTCAGACAACGCACATGTTTTTATAGCACAAACTTAAACCTCTAGAGGCAGAAAACCAGCTAAAAAGCTATAGATAAGAGAGTAAACGCTAGCAATGTGCCTAGCTGCCAAACATGGATCAGAATTGTTTGTACGGTTTTTTTGCTTGTAACTCTCTAACAATCGTGCAATTAGAAGGCTTGTGTACTGCTGAAATTAACCTCTTCTGGTTTACCCACTGAACCTGGGAGTTTATCAGGAGGCTGATAAATTTGGACTTCTCATAGTTTTTGGCAAGTGCACATAAAAATCAAAGCAGTTTGTAGGCACTGTGCATCCATGACAAGGCTAGGGGATTTAGAGACTGGAGAATGTCTAGGAAGCTGCAGAATCATTCTGCCAGGTGGTTTTTTTTTTATTCTGGAAAGCAAATGCCTCCAGCAGGCATAGACTAGTGAGCTTGTCCAAGGGGCTGGCTGCATTGATGCTCAGCTACTATTTGATGAGGGACTTCAGGGACAATTTGCCATACTAAGGAATATAAGATTTGCATCTCAGTCTGGACCAAATGAACTTTGACTCCGCTCCTCTGTGATATTTGTATAGTAAGAATGCTATAAGCAGTCTACAAGAGAGAACTGTGCAGCTCCTGAAGAGGTCTGTTACCAGGCAGTGTAGCACTAAGGAACTTTCAGGTTTAATGCTTGGGCTTCTTAGACAATAGCTCTATTTACAGCTGCTGTCCAAGAATTCCTTAGTTGTCTGAGGAAATGATGTGTCACATGTATTAAGGTGATAGAAATGCAATGAATATGAGCATCAGAACCACTGCAGTATCATTGTCTAAGTCAAGACAGGGCAGCAGTTCATGGTGAACGGTTTTAGTTAGGACTGAGGTCAGCCATGAACTTGTTACCATTCTTTTGGACATAACAGTGTCCCCATCTAAGACATCCACTTTGGCAGAATCGGTGTTTTTACTGAGTTTCTCCTCCAAGTATTGAGGGGTGATGAGATAAAAGCGTATCATACTCTAAGCATGTCATGTTGGAAGATAAGCAAATACAATTAATGATACTTTAAAATCAATTATGTAAAGGTAAAAGCTTCACAGTGTATGAATCTGATTAAAGTGTACGTTTCTTGATAATAAGATTTCACTTCAGCGTTTTTCCTGATGTTTTGGAAGAATTAGTATCGTACTGGATGCTATACCAAAACAACTGTTCCAATTTGTTAGTTTTTTGCTTAGGAGAGCATCAAGTTCATTGTTTGAGACATTTTCCATCATGCTCAAGCATGCTTTGGGCTTTCAAATATTATATAATTTTTGAAGTGAGGCATTTGAAGTAAGGTCAAGTAATTTTAGAAATCAAAGAAACAAATGCTTTCTAAATAAAATGTACTTACTTCTGCATGTTTTCTGATCCTCTTTTAGTACATATCCTTCTTGGCATTTGCAGACGTATGAGTCGTCATTATTAACACAAATATGTTCACAACCATGGGCAACTGATTTGCAGACATCTTTATCTAGAAAAAATTGAAATATTTATATGTGTTCTACTTAACATACGTATAAATTCAAAGACTCCAAACATAGTATTTGATAAGAATGTATGACAAAAGAGTAGGACATCTTTGTTCGTTTATGTAGCAATGCCAGAGAAGAGTGGCTGACAAACTGAGTTACTTACTCCGACACGTCTTCCCATCTTGTCTCAGGACAAAACCCTTATGGCACTGACAGCTGTATGAGTTGTTATTCTTAATGCACACATGTTCACAGCCGTGGTCAATGGATTTACACAGGTCTTTATCTGAGAATTAGTAAAAGAATATCCTTATTAGACCATTTCTCAAATGCAAAGCTGGCATGAACAAGCTTTGAGTGACATTAAGTCTGTTATTTATTTTATGACTGAAAAAAAGCATACTCCCCATAAAGTTTCAGCTACTCACTCCTGCATGTTTTCCTGTCTCGCCTCAGTATAAATCCCTTGTGACACTGACACATGAATGAATCTCCAGTTGGAACACACACATGTTCACAACCATGGTTGACTGTATTGCAGATATTTTTACCTTGGAATAATGAAAATTATATTTAGCATGATAGCTAGGTAAATAACTTCCACAGAATGTAAAAATTATGGCAATAATCTATGAAGGAGGTCAGTTTCATGAAGTTGATTCTATTTCAAAGACACAAATAACACTCTACGGTTGCGTAGTGTGTTTCATTAACAGATCAGAAAGCAGAAAACAAAGATTAAACAACTTACTCCTACAAGTTTTCCCATCTTCCCTCAGTATGAAGTCCTCATGACACTTGCAGATATAGGAATCATCAGTATTAACACAAATATGTTCACAGCTGTGGTCAACTGAACTGCAGACGTCTTTATCTGAGAAGAGTAGATGGAGTTTGCAAGGTGAGGTTTGTAGGGGAGAGAGAACATGTTATTAACCAGTTCAAATGGAAATCACAAACCTACATGTGTGCAAACCCTCACAGCCACAATACTTAAAAGCCTCAAATAAAAACATACTTTTATAGCTTAGGCTACTCACATCTACATGTCTTTCCATCTTCCTTCAGTATGAATTTTTCATGACACTTGCAGATGTAGGAATCATCGCTATTCACACAAACTTGCTCACAGCCATGGTTGACTGAATTGCAAACATCCTTGTCTGCAAACAGAAGAGTTGGTAATCAGTATACATCAGCAGAGGCCTTGACTATATGTATAATTCATCAAATTAAGTTCTCATGCTACTTACTTCTGCAGGTTTTCCCATCTTCTCTCAGTAGGAACCCATTATGGCATTTACAGATATATGAATCACCAGTATTAACACAAAAGTGTTCACAGCCATGATTGACTGATTTGCAAAGGTCTTTATCTGAAAACAGATGACAGCTCTTGCTGGTTAATTCATTTCTACACAAGCATGAGCTGCAGATAAAAAGTACACTGATAAATATCAGACTACTTACTTTTGCATGTTTTTCCATCTTCTCTTAGCAGGAATCCCTCCTGACACTTACAAACAAATGAATCGCCAGCATTAACACAATCATGTTCACAGCCGTGGTTGACTGATTTGCAAATATCCTTACCTGGGAATAGTTAGATAATATGTAATGTTGTTTGCTAGTTAGTTAATCTTTTTTTATAAATACAAAGACTCTGGGGGTAATCCCGTGACCAAAGAGAGATGGAAGCCTGCAAACTGAAAGCAAACCTCTGGCTAGTTAAATGACAGACAGCTTATCTCACATGCAGCATGAGTTCTTTACCATCTGAGCAGAAAGAATTGCGTGGTTTGGATGGCCTCCAACTGACAATAAATCATTTTTGGATTAATCTGACTAGATTAAGGAGGAGGACTTTAAGAGGAAGAATGAAAGGAGGGAATAATTTAGTACAGTCGTTTAGCAAAAATGTATGCTGGTAAAAAAAAAATTAAGAAAAACACCACAGGACATGAAGCAATGTAATTCTTTAACATCCTACGTCAATGGCAAGAGTCTGCATAAATTAACCCCAAAAGAATAGCAACTATCCTTTTCTATTTGAGAGGATAAGTAAGATCTAACTGGTATTGCTGAAAACTGATGGGAGGATTTATATGACTGTAATGTTAAAACCAGTTGGTTAAAAACTCTTCAAGAAGGATAAATAGGAACAAAGTACCAAAGGTAGTGAAACCATCCATCAGAATACCCTGTTTCTTTTTCACTGCAACACAATAGAAAACATTCACAATGTTTTAATGGAGAACTACCTTTACATAGAAAGTCAAACAGTACTGACAGCCAAGTTCAGACTGACTCTTCAGCAGGTTTAATGTGTAGGG
>NW_010421457.1:6974-34135 GCF_000710305.1 Buceros rhinoceros silvestris | reverse complement strand
TTTAGGGAAGAAAAACATACATTTTTACAAGAACTTCAATCCGAGCCAAATTACCCGGAGCTCTCACGATGCCAATATTAAAATTCCAAATACTACAGAGGACAATATTCTAACTCAACAAGCATTACATTTGAGACATGGCAATCTAAACTGGATCCCATTATAGCAGATAAAGGAGAAATTACCATCTAAGTACAAATTAACATTTGCTTATACACAGCTCTGTAGAACTCAGACACTTTTTTGGTTTATAAACCAAATCAAATACAAACCAGCGCAGACACAGCTATTACTTCAACAGAATGAATTTTACATAGCCGAAAGCAAACATGAGCCAGAGTATTTTGGGATGGGGGTGGGTATATTTAAGAAAAAGAATAATAGAAGAAGTGAACAATTGCACTATATAAGGTTATTTTACTAGATACCCCCGAAAAATGTAGTCCCATAATCTAAAAAGAATGCCAGAGTAGTTAAAAAAGCAACCTAATTTAGAAATTGAAACTGAAAAGAGTTATAAGATTTGAATAATGATTGAAAGAAAGGAACATTCACAGTATTTACTGAACATGAAAATACTAGGAATTTGAAAACACTGAAATAATAAGATAGAGGACATGGGGGTGCATGGCCAACAAAATAAGAGTAGTACAAGTAAATTATTTAAAGACTCTTAGGAACAAAAATGTGTGGTTAATTAATAGACAGAAATGGTAGAATTGCCAATCTTAATGCGGAAATGTTGAAAATATTTAGCGTGTTCAGATCTGAACTTATGAACCTGGCTAAGGATGATGTTGTTGAAGAGTTTCATCGTCTGAGAAGTAGGTCACACAGCACCTACTGAACACCCATGTTTCTAAATCAGTATCTCCAGATAACTCACAGTGAGGAGCTCTAGAAGAGCTGGCTGAAGAACACCTTGAATGCTTAGTGTCATTTGTCAGTATAACTCCTAGAACTCCAAGGAAGCCCCAAAACAGTGAGCAGTCCCCATCCCCAGTGTATGCACACATGCTGAAAAAATAACATTGTTTCAGTGTTTGAAAAGGATGAGTAGTTCACTGCTAGCCTGTCAGCTTGACATTGATCTGCATTAAAATAATGCAATAGTTAATGTGGAACATGATTCAGAGTAAAATCATAAGAGAATTAATATCAATCAGCTTGGTGTTATGGAAAAATAGATCCTGGAAAACTAGGTAAGTATCTTGTTAATTGATTATGGGGCTGGTTCATAAAGCTCATGCTGTTCATGCTATGCAGCATTCAGTAAGGCAGCAGTCTTTGTTTTTATTAACAGGCTACAGAAGCAACACTATATAGCTTAATGCTGCCTAGAGAGGTCTTCAGAATGAATTGTAAATGGGGGAACATCAAGTGGCTTTTCTTCCAAGAATTTGCCCTGCTCCTCTACTACATTAACTTACATGAACAACCCAAAAGAAAATACAAAATATCACTGACAAAGTCTGTAGGTTTTGAAAGAATGGAAAATAACTGTTGAGCAGCTGCTGATATGACACGAAGGAGACATGAATCTTTTCGCAATCTGGATAACAGCAAATCATATGTATTTTATAAAAGCCAGAACTAAGTGTATACATTTAGAAACAAAGAATGAAGGCTGTAGTGAAAGGATATAAGACACTGGTGTGACTGATCATGGTGGATAACTAACTGAACACAAGGACTAGCAGAATATTTTGGTCACGGAATAATGCTGTCTTTGGTCATAAAAAAAAAGATACATTGAAATAAAAGATAAAAAAAGATAGATGTCTCCTATTACATACTGTACCATGTTGGTGCCCCCACAAGGATGCTGATAAATAGCAGAGATTTTAGGGGAGCAAGAAGAGACTTATGAAAATACTAGAAAACATATAAAGAGCCTGAAGGAGTTTCACCTGCTTATAATTTACAAAAGAACATGCTAAGAGGTTAAGTTAATGAACAGGTTAAGTCATGATCTGCATGAATATACACGGAACACGGTGGCAAGTAGAACTTCAACCCCTCAAAGTAAAATGCAGCAACATCCTATGCTCAAGATTAAAACTCAACATACTCAATCTAGAAATGAAGTCCACGTTTTAAAAGCTACATTCAAACCTTAAAATTGGCTTATTTTCTGAAATGTATTTTTAGTTCAAACAATAATTAATTCATAGAAGTCTTATGATCTATAGAGAACAATATCCTGTTCTGACCACTATGAATCAGTGAATAATCTCCTAATAAAAGAAAAAATAAATTCCTTCTTTTATTCATAAGCTACTTACTTCTGCATGTTTTCCCATCTTGCTTTAGAACAAATCCATCATGGCATTGGCAAGTATATGAATCATCATTATTAACACAAAGATGTTCGCAGCCATGACTGAGTGATTTGCAGATGTCCTTATCTAGGAATAATTTAGATTTTATTTACTACGGTTTGATGATGAGAACATTTCCAAAAGTTTAAAGACTAAAAGCAGTAAGTTCCTAGTAAATAAAGAATTTATCCTCCTTTTCATCAGGCAAAACCCCCTATAAGAAGACCTACTTCTAACACAGTATGTTTCTTCAGTAGACCTCGTAGTACGAAAAATACAGTAACATAAAATAACTTACTTTTGCATGTTTTCTTATCTTCCCTCAATACAAAATCCTCATAGCACTGGCAAATGTATGAACCATCAGTATTCACACAAACATGCTCACAGCCATGGTCAACAGAATTGCAAACGTCTTTATCTGGAAAAGAAAAACAAGGTTGCAGGTATTTGAAACTAATACCAGCATGGACAGGTTATGAAGGAAATTTTCTATTAAAGATGAGGATACTTACTTCTACATGTTTTTCCATCTTCCCTTAGTGCAAATCCCTCATAGCACTGGCAAATATATGACTCATCAGCATTAACACACACATGTTCACAGCCATGGTCAACTGAACCGCAAATGTCTGTATCTGAGAACAGTTGATGACACTTGGTTAAAGCACATCTACAGTGCATGTATCATGCAGGAAGAAGTAATAGCTTTTATCAGGTCTTCTGATATCATTGGAAGAAATGGACAAAAAATTTAGGCATCAAACACTTCTAACTCTTGATGATACCTGAAAAATTGTGAGTCTTTTCTATTTCCAGTCCTATCAGTTTGGCTATTAAACACTATTTCTGCCCACACAGTCTCTTACATGCTTCTGGCAGGTATAAGAACACTACTCCTATATTATACCAGTAAACTGTTGTTGTATTTGTTAGAACACTTCCACAAATCTACATACTGTAGAAAAAAGCCTATGAGTAATTATCAGAGTACTTCTGCATGTTTTCCCATCTTCTCTCAGCAGAAAACCCTCATGACACTTGCAAACACACGAGTCATCTCCAGTAACACAAATATTCTCACAGCTATGCCTGACTGATTTGCAGATGTCCCACCTTGGGAATAATTGATATAAATATAGGTTTGAATGAAAACATGTTTATAAAATGTAGATATCAAAAGGAGTGTTTTTTCCAGTTAGAAGTGAAAAAACCCTTTCTTCCCTTGCCTTATGCACATGCAAAGAGGTTCAATAGATACCGATCACTCACTTCTGCATGTCTTGCCATCTTCTCTCAATACGAATCCCTCACGACACTTGCAGGTGTAGGAGTTGTCAGCACTAACACAAATATGCTCACAGCCATGGTTGACTGATTTGCAGACATTTTTACCTGGGAAAAATTTAAAAGATAAAAATGTGTTTGTTAAGGGCAAGATGTTCAAAGCCTTACAATTCCCAGGTACTGAAGGTTATCCTTGCTAGCATGCTGGATTCAATCCTGCAAAACATTTATACCACCTGCTGGTTTTATATGTTGTAACAAAAAGGTGCATCTTTGTCCTGCTAATTTTACAACCTTACTATTAAAGAAAATTGCACTCTTCCAGTCTAGAGTTTGTAGAATTTCATGTGTCCCCAGCATGCAGATGAGCGACCCACAGGGATTTCCAAAGGCATCTGAAACACACATCCACATTTCAGGTAAACTTTCTGGTGAGAAATGGATCTTTCTATCATCTTTTTATCTTCAGTAACGGAGCTGCTCAAACCTGAAATAGTTATGATTATTTTTCCTCTGTGCTTAAGCAGTTCAGAAGGTGTTTGACATTTTTCAGTAAAATAGGATTATGGAAGTTCGGTCTATGCAGTATTGAAGGGTAGTGAGAAAAACAAATTGTACAATCCTGCTGTGAAACTCTGGAAAATCTTCAGCTATAAATGGGCAAGCAGATGTTCAGTGGGGTTTTCTGATACAGAATTTAGATGCAATTTATATTTAAAAATAAAATAAAATACTATCTATTAATTAATGTTAGATAAACACCTTGCGTTCACTTTCTTCCCACACTCTTTATTTCCCTCAAAGATTTAGAATAGAATAGAATGTTTCAGTTGGAAGGAACATACAGCAATCATCTAGTCCAACTGCCTCACCACTTCAGGGTTGACCAAAATGTTATTAAGGTCATTATCTAAATGCCTCTTAAACGCTGACAGGCTTCAGGCATCGACCATCTCTCTAAAAAGCCTGTTCCAGTGTTTGATCATCTTCCCAGTAAAGGAAGGCTTCCTAATGTCCAGTCAGAACCTCCCCTGATGCAGCTTTGAACCATTTCCTCCCATCCTATCACTGGATAACAGAGAGAAGAGATCAGCACCTCCCTCTCCACTTCCCTCCTCAGGAAGCTGTAGAGAGCAAGGAGGTCACCCCTCAACCTCCTTTTCTTCTGATTATACAATCCCCAAATCCTTACTTGCTCCTCATAGGACGTTCCTTCCAGCTTTGTTGCCCCCTCTGGACGCGTTCAAGGACCTTCACATCCTTCTTTATTCGTGGGTCCCAGAACTGCACACAGTGCTCAAGGTGAGGCTGCACCAATGCTGGACGCAGTGGCACAGTCACCACTTTTGACCGGCTGGTTACACTGTGTTTGATGCTCCCCAGGATGCAGTTTTCCCTCTTGGCTGCCAGGACACGCTGCTGACTCACGCTGAGCCTGCTGTCGAGCAGCACCCCCAGATCCCTTTCTGCAGGGCTGCTCTTCAGCTGCTCCTCTCCCAGTTTATACTTGTGCCCAGCGTTACTCCATCCCAGGTGCAGAATCCAGCATTTGGACTTGTTAAATCTCATCCCATTAATCATAGCCCAATGCTCCAATCTATCTAGGTCCCTCTGGACTTCTGCATGGACAGAACGCTTGCTTTTAGAGTGTCAGTACTTTTTGAGACAAGCAGAATTTCTCTCTGTATGTACCCAGTAACGAATCAGGGTGGTGCTGTGATACACAAAGTGAGAATAAGGAGCTTTTCATTTCTATGGTAATATCCCGATGACTAATTTTTTTTTGCTGTTTTTTAACAGCAGATGTTGATGAGATCTATGGATATTATTTGGATTACAGTTATGAAATATCTTATGTCTGTGTATCTTTCAGAGACTTATTCATTATTATTCTTTGGTTAGTGATCAAAGCTATAAAAAAGGAGAAAAATTTGCAAGGAATTTTTTCTTGATATCTGCATAGTGTAGCCAAATGTGTAATGCAATTATTCCCTTTTGCAATCATCCTTGTCCCATGCTGGACAAAATGAATTTTCCGTTAATAATATTGTAAGCTTTATGCTATATAAGACTTTAGAAACTTTACATATTTTTGCCTTGATTTGAGAAGAAAATTACAGTTGTCCCATATAAGGAAGTAAGTCAGAATAAAACAGTTTTGGATTCACAACTGTCCAATTTCAGGGCTGTGTTTTAAATGGCAGAGACATTTAGGGCGTGATACAGGTGCGTGAAAGTATGCATCCAGTAACACTTTAGATGCCTTAGCACATCCAAGATATTGACACACTGCTGGCAAATATGACAGAAAAGGGGAAACTTCTGGAATCCTCGAGCATTTAAAATGACAGCATTTAAGTGGACAGCAACATCTGGGCAATCAAATCCTATCTCATACATTTCTTCTATGTGTGTAATAAAAATCTGAGTTGCTGAGTAACTTACGTTTACATGTTTTCCCATCGTTACGAAGCCTGTATCCTTCAAAACACTGACAAGTATAAGATCTGTCGCCATTTACACACAAATGTTCACAGCCATGATAACTCAGAGCACAGTAGTCAATTCCTGGAGGAGCAGATGAAGTTATTTAAAAAATTAGCAAATAATGAATCAATTATTTTTCAACTCTATTATTTGAATGGCACATAAGCAAGTAAATATAAATACACTGAACTCCTTAAACAATAATAGAGTTCCTTATCTGATAATATACATACAGCTTCAATAAAATGTAAGAGGTATACTTCCATTTGGTTGCTTTAGGCAAAGATGAGATATCGTACTTTCCTATGCTTAACATAGCCCAGAGCATGCGTCTCAGTACTTACAAATTGAATTCAAAAAACTGAAAACAAAACACTTTAGCAATGATTTTATATAAGAAGAGTGCCAAAGACATAAAAGCAACTTTGTGAATATTCTTTGTCAAACACTCTCTCTAAATGACCTGATGTGAAGGTGGCAGTCCCCAGAACTCACTTGTGTGCCTAACCCAGCTGCTCTGGCAGCAAGAAAACCTCAGGGGCTTTGGCTTATACTATTCAGACTTTTGCAAAAAATTGCAAGTGACAAATATGGTCCATTTTTCACCTCAAATTTTGAAAGTGTTTCTTCTCTGTAACACAAAGACATAAGATCCCTAGGATCCTGCAGGCAGCACTTGCTACCGTCTATTTGCTACACACAGAGCATCACTCTTTTTTTTTTTTTTTAATTAGTTGTCAGAGTAGAAATGTGTTTACCATTCAGGTGTTCCCACAGCTGTCTTAAGATACTTGTGCCTGTGTATATGACTCAAGAATTATAATTCCCAGATGTTTTCCCATTAGGAGTGGTATATGTTAAACGTTAATCCCTTCCATTCAACTGCTCATTCAGGAAATCCCGAACTGCTGAAACTCTTTTCATGATAGCCTGAGAATGTCCATGAGGTTTCAACAACTCATCTGGAGCTCCGGAATGGGGGAAATCCCTTTCCTAAACATCTATCAGGAGAGGGATATGCTGCCAAGAAGAATTGCTATTCCAAAGGGCTCAGTTTCATTGCACAGAGGGATTCCAGGGGCCTCAGCACTGTTTTAATACTGCTGATAGGTCTCCAAGCACTGCCTACAGGAAAATAACCCAAGAGTACAAAACCCACTTCTTTTCATTGCAAAGAAAAACGTATTTTCCATTTGCAAGTTGATAAAACTCCATAGTTTGGCTGTTCCTAAATTTCCAGTTTAGATAAATTGTTTCTAGTAGACTATACGTGTACACTAGTTCTGCTTTTGCATTACTGTCTGTCCCTTTCAGCAGTGGCAGACAGAAACAAAGTCTATCAAGCTATTGGATGGGGCTAAAAAGGTTACTGTGGAGGCAAAGATAAGGTTAAAGACCAATTGCCTTTGCTGATTTGCCTCACTCCTCCCTGGATCATTTTTGTGACTCAGCATTTGCAGTTTGACTTCTGTTAAAACTGTGTTGCCTGAGTGCAAGAAAAGGAGTAAGCTCTTGAGCTGCTCCAACACTCAACATGCTTGAAAAATAATGCACCTCCAAAACCTGTAGAAAAAGTGGCCAAAACCCTCTCATCAAAGAGTTCCAGGAAAAGTCAACAGGCAAAATGCATTCACATTCCTCTTTTCCTGATCCTTTCTAAATAATACTTTTCCAGTGAAGGAGGCAATTTGGCTGTTTATGAAACTGCAATGATTCTCAATGATCATTAGGTTTATAAAGGGTGGGGAGCTGTCAGGACAACTTTTCTTCACTTACTAAGGGTTCCCATGTGAAATGTGAAGCTCAGTGTGGGACTCTCATTTCTCCCCCTGGCCCAGGTAAGCTGATGCAGTTTGCCTGGGGGACACTGCTGTTAAGATGACCTGTCAGTCAGGCACATTATTTGTTAAGTGACTGAAAACTGTCCTCAACACCTGAGGATGAACAGATCTTCCTAAACATTTCTGAATATGTGAGGATTTACAGTTATCTTGACAAGTATCCTTTAGTCCCTTTTCTGTCTGTTTCTGCTTTCAAATCATTATTAAAGTATTACCAAAATGCAGACTGTAAGAATAAATTGAAAGCGTGTCCTCTTCCCTGCATGAAAACAGAAACCATTCCCAGGTGAGCTGAGATTAAGGAGGTTCTCAGAGGACTTACGTGTGCAAGTTTTTAGGTCCTCATTGATGACAAATCCTTCAGAGCACTGACAGACATAGGAGGTGTCAGTATTTAGGCACAGTTGCTCACAGCCATGATCACTTTCAGCACAGTGGTCCACTCCTATTGATTTGTGTTAACAATTGAAGAAATCACATTGGAGCCTTAGAAACAAACACTGTGACACTGTAGTACATAATGCCTTTCCAGAGCAAGGGAAAAAGATCAGTACATCTTATATTTATGCAGTAACCCCACCTATTTGAGTTACCTGAGTTAATTAACAACACCTAAGAGAAATGAACACATCAGCCTGACTTGGCAGGTAACAAACTTGATGAAGTGCAGATCTCTCTTGCCAAAAATCACAACAAGAAGTCAACATGCAAAGTCGAGTGAAGGGAGAACCTTGAAGTCTCACCTGGTCTTACCTGCAGAATCATGCTTGCTTTCTTTAAAAAGCAAGACTCTCTTTTGTTCACGATAAAATTTACTCAGAGAGAAAGTGAGAATATTAGTAACTCTTCAAATAGAAATTATGGCTTTCAGATTATTTCATAAACAGCAAATTCTTCTTCAAAAGGATGAGATACCCCCAATTTAAACCTACCAACAAGTTCGAGCAGTTAAAGGCTAGTGGGGGAAAGATAGAAATTATGAGTGTCACAGTGTCTTAATACGTTCCTTTTTTTTGATTTTCCTATTCCTATTCCAAGTAAGATAAAATGGAATATTTTTTTAGTCTTGTATGCAACTGGCTGTGTGAAAGATGAAGGGTGGGAGAAGGGAGAGAGCGGTGTGAATTAGGTTTAAAAATTATAGTTCTCACAGAATGGACAGTAAAGCAGAAGGGTGAGATACGTGCACTTGAGGAAGTACTATGTAATCTGCTGACTGTAGTATAGAAAAAGCACATTTTAGGAAAAAAGCTTTATACTCATAATATTTTATTGTGGATTTGTTAATGGCTATTTTTAGTTATATAGGCCCAAATCACTTTAGCTTAACTTAATTAAAAGTAGTGGAGTTCCCTCAGATCCCAACAGTCTCATATCTCTCTGCAAATCATTTAAAGATGTGAACAGGCATGTTTGGTTTACATAAAAAAAGTACTTAATATAAAATTACTTAGTTCTAAATATTGCTGTTTATTTGTTTATTTAACTAAGCAACCAATTTCCAGTAATGGGTCCAGATTTACCATTATACATAGATAGAGATAAGGTTGGTTTGAACAAGTGAAGCGAGGTGTCAGTTTTTACTAGCCTAAAGCAAGTTCCAGCTGAAACATTCTCCTTTTTCCAAGAGTTTACATCATCATGAAGAGGCTTGTGTAATTTCTCAGAGCACACAAAAAATGTGGAAAATAAAATAGCTCTTCACCCCCATCCCCAAGTATTCTCTATGAAAAATGGCAGCTGTCTGTCACTGTCTTTCACAATACAAAGATCCACACTAACTTGAATTTTAATATTTAAATTCTTTGGGTTCTTATGCTCTGTTAACACATGCTTTCAGAGAGTGGAATAATTACAAAGCTGCTAATTACCAGGCTTCAGAAATTAGCCTATCTGTAAATTTGGTCATCATGTTGCTTCATTACACACACAGAAAAAAAAAAAAGTAAGCATGGGAGGGCTCAATATTTTTAAAAACAATGAGTGCCTTGTGATATATTAATTTTTAGATATTCAACTCGCCATAGCCTAGAACCATAATTGTTAAAAAGTTCAGAGCTCTTGCAACACGTCCAAATTCCCTTAAACATGGCTTTATCACAAACAGTTTATTTAAAAATAATTATTCCCTGGCCTATCAACCTTTGATAAATTTCAGTGACTGAGTGTTCCTTTGGAAAAATATGTCATAAGTACATCAGGGGAAAATATTTTTGATGATGTGCAAAATGGCTCTCTGCAATAAAAGTACCTTCTAAGGACTGGGTGATATCAAGTGGGCAATGTTGCTGGGTTTTTCTAGTGCAACAGTGATACTTCATTTAGTAATACTCTTAATAAAAAAGGACATTTCATCAAACAGATCACTGAAAGTGTAAACATACAGAAGGGGGAAGGCTCTATGTATCTCCACGTATCAGCATACATCAGCACCAGGAGTTCTGCTGTTTACACAGCCCATAGCAATGATGTCCAACACTAAGCACTGCCTTTCCATTAGATGCCTTGGCTGAACACTTACTGGAGAAGATGATGCTTTAGTTCTCTGTTGGATCAGGGATCTCACTAAGCATTACTTCACTAGGCCTGGCTCGTGGTGGACTTTACAGTAACATAGGTTTGCATAGCTCAGGAAGAACCCGAAAGGGACCCAGGCGCATTTTTTTATTCTGTTCACACCTCGCCCTACTGCAGTAACTAGTCTCTGCAGTTCATGAGACACTCTTATTTCTGCACGTATTGCCATCACGTTGTTGGGTGTATCCAGGATGACATTTGCACACAAATGATTCTTCCATGTTAACACATTCATGGTCATAGTCATGCCGATCTAAAGCACAGAAGTTTACTTCTGTGGAGAGAAAAATAGTGAAGAAATCAAGCCAGCCATCACTGTTTCTGAAATAAAATGGCTTAGAAAATATGACTTTTTAAAAATAATACTGGATTTTGTGCTTTGGACACCTATTAAAGCTGACTGATAGTGAGCTGAGGATCTCAGAGCGGACTGCAAATACTTGGCTATGCAAGAAGACTTCACTTGGAATTCCATAGACCTGCTCCTGTAGCCATCAGAAGTCATGCACCGTGGTGAAGGAGGAATGCCTGGTGCTAGTCACCACTGACATGTTCTCCCGGAGGAAGAGAAAGAGGGCATATATGCAAATATTCTGCTTTATTTTACAAGCTTATCTAAAATGAGCCTTGTTATAACAAGATTTGGAATACAAACTTAATCCTGGGAACATCACAGCCAAATCCATTTTTGGAAAAATATGCCAAATGGGAATTACCATTTGCCTTTAACGCGTAATTACATTTTTGGCAATAAATATTGTACTCAGTGCTGTTCTTTTGCTCCTATACTCACCAAGGCACATCCAGTCTATGAAAACCTGAATGTATTAAAATAGCCTATAGATAATAAAAACCAGAATAGCATTGATTGCTGTAAAAATGGCACGCTGTAGACAAAGATGTTTTGTGAGAATGCATCTCTAAGAATGAAACAAAATACAGTTCCAAAATCAGACAAATTTTATAACCATCTAGAAATGTAATTATGTTGCTACAGGCAAGCTTATTATTAATAAAATAACAGCAGTACAATTCTCTTCCCAAAAGAACTGAGTCACCAGATCAGGCTAGTCCATTTTGCTGGATATAATCTCCTCAAACTTGAACATCAATAAATTAAAAATCTGCTGTGATTCCAGGCCCTCACTCAAGAAAAGCTGTAGCATGAAAGTCATTGTAAATAGTATGTGTTTGGTTTAGAATCCTGACATTGCTGAGGCTGTTTTTTACAATATTTTTAGGAAACTGTCCTATATGACTTTTTTAAGAGCTATGTTACCTATCAAGCTAACGAAATACATCTGTTGGCCAAACCAACTGGGCAAAGCAAGGTGAATTTTTTTTTTTAAGCTGTATATGTCACCAGAAGATAAGGTCAGAAAATTTCAAAAAACTAACAAACTTCTTGTTTTTGAGCAACTCTGGTTCCTATATTATTCCTTCAGGTTTCTATAAATCTCTTCAGAAAGCGTCTAATATAAAATCCAGTCTACAAAACAGCAAACTATATCTTCCCAGCATGACTGGCTCAGTTAAAATTCAAGTTTATAAAGAAACATTTGTTTCAACCTTAATTACAGAGAAAACTTTCTTCCTTTCAGAAGGGAAACCATTCACAGCAGGTTTAAGAAATAAAAGCAGATGAACTTTATTATGTCCAAAGGATTACTCACTTTTGCATGTTTTCTTATCTGGATTAAGTCTAAACCCTTCTTGGCATTGACAAAAATAGGAATCATCTGTATTAACACATTTTTGTTCACAGCCATGGTCCTGAAGAGCACAATAGTCTGGTCCTAAATGGGAAAAAAATTGTGTCAGTTCCTCAGAAATAAGCTAGGTAAAAAACCACTTACTTTGTTTTCTTTTCTTTAGGGTTTTTTTTTTCCCTGGGCACCACTCTGACTTCTTACCATATTGTTTTAAACTATGAAAAGAAAGTCTTCCTTTTCCCACATATCTGCTATACTGTTCTGTTCTTGCATCTAATGCAATTGAGCCTTTATATGTGATTAAAGCCCTTAGCAGTAATAAACCACCTATTTTTTCAGGACAAACAAAGTGGAATGTGACTTTCTAAGAAAACCTGAGAGAATTATTTTATCATCTAGGAACTCCATTTCATACATTTATAGAACACTTCCTTTACCAAAGCTTTTTATGACAGCATACACACATACGCATATACATAACAAAGGAATATTTTACCTGTTTACTAAAAAAGTAATTATAAAATATGGTTTGTTCAAGAGTGCACTGAATAAACAGAAACCATAAAGCCACGTGTGTGCACCAGAGGAATACAGCTGTATGCTTCTGGATCTACTCAGTGCTGTGTTGCATATACCTGCTCAAATCCTTGCTAACTCAAGTGCAGAAGAGAGACTTTTCCTGGGTAACTGATTCTGAAGATGACCACAAAATTTGAAAAATATCTATTATTATCTTTGTTAGAACCTTGAGGCTATTATGTTGGAAATACTAAAAACACATTTCACAGGGCTTCATTAACACAGTCCAGATTAATGATGGTAACAGAAGGCTTCTACTAGCTACAGCTCATGAGAACCACTGACAAGTCAAACAAGGGCCTTCCCTGAAGAACAACAGCTGAGGCTCGGCACCGCTAAGAACAAGCAGGAATTACCATCCATCCTCTTGAGGGGAGCAGCAAGAGTGGCACAGGTCTCTCCTCAATAGTTAACTGAGTAGCTAGGAATGTCCTCTGCCTGCCTCACTAATAATCCAAATCGGCTGCTCTCTTCCAGCCACACATAGAGTACTCTGCTGGTGTTGGTAGGGTTGCCCTCATGGGCCATGTTCTTTGCACTTCCTTCTGAGAAGTTTGGAGTCATTCCCAGAGAACACATTTGTCAGATATGCATGACCATACTGATAACATTTACATTTTAAAGCTTTTCTTTGGAGCCATGAGCATGAAAGCTTACTTTAGAATTTTTAAAAGAAAGCCTGGATTATGAGATAAATCATGAGATCTCAGGACCCGGTGTCCCAGGCCCAGGACTGCTTGCTGATGCAGATCTGATCTGGCATGAGTGTGAGTCTTGGCTAGTTGGTGATCATCCCCGAGGTTCAGTATGTAAGCCAAATTTGTAGAAATTTATATAAAAGGTTCTAAGCTTACAAACATTTTAAACCCAGTGATCTAAGTTTGTTTCTTCATGTTGTTCATGCTGCCTCAAAGAGAGTGTAATTCATAACATATGGGAGCTAGGGGACACTTGCTCTGAAGAGCTCTCATGTTGTCTTGACTTTCACAGCATTAAGAGCTAAATAGTTCTTTCATTTGCAGTTTGCTTTATTAGCAAGTCTCAGAAAATATCAAGTGTAAGAAAAACAGCTTAGTAAGTTTTACTTATGCTTAGATTCAGGACATGAATCTTGAAAGAGAATGATTTGACATATTATTTGCTCATTCCTCCCTGACTACTCCTTCTGAATCAATCTCTATGATCTACCAGTCACAATATGGATGTGCGGATGACACTAATGTCCAGTCACACATTGGTGATTTTTCCCCAATTACAACCCGGTGGAATTTTCTCTCTTAAACAAATTTAAAGTACTCACATGGCAGAGATGCACAGAGGTGTGAGAAGCCTTGTCTGTGGTGGCTGTCTCTTGGCTTGGGAGCTGCATGCAATGTCAGGCTCTCACCCTGTGTTCTGGATGTGCCTGTGCCTGGCCTGGCATTTTGCTGATCCTGACCTGCTGACTGGCTGACTTGATTTCTGAATTTACCTTAGTCCTCTCTTGACACTATGGACTTGTCAGGTGATCACTGGACTGTTGGCTGAGGCAGGTTACTGTCATAGACCTGTTTTATTATTCTTCTTTGGGTACTGTGGGACCAAAAGCCTTATCACAGAGTTTACTGACCCTGCTTACCTTGTAGCCATCCTTGGCTCTCAGCTTGCACTCTCTTGTGGAGCAGTGTACTTCTGTGTTACAGGTTAAAGATCTCCTCCAGTCCACTGAGATCTAACATGAAACCACAGATGTGCCTGCTGAGAGTTTCTGGTCAAGATCAGAGGAGAAATGACACTACGAATGTGGTGGTGAAGTCTGTTACCCCATCTGACCAAAAGGATAAGGCTTTCTACAAACAGCAGAAGTCTCCAACTCACAGGCTTTTGTTCACACAGGAAATTTCAACCAGATAAACACCTACTGGCAGAATAAGACATTATCATGCAGGCAACTCAAGTTTCTGCATAGGCTTGGTCTCTAACACGGATTTTTGAGGTGTGACCATGAGTTGACTGAGTTCACAATCCAGAAGGCTGGGAGGGGAAAGAGGAGAATTCGGACTCCATACAAATCTTACAAGCTCAGATTTCAGCTTATTCAGGGAATTCCTACAAAAAATCCTCTCGGAAAGAGCTAAGAAGACAAAAGATGCCCAGGAGAGCTAGAGAATTTTTAAAGAAAACTTGCTAATAGCTCAGGAACAAATGATCCCATTGTACTGGAAAATCTGCTTAGAAGATCAACCAGCTTCTTAGAGAACTAATACAAAAATAGGGAAAATAGTAGAGGGAGAAAGAAGGACCAGAAAAAAAAGAGAAGAATAAAAGCATTGCTTAGAGACTTTGGGACAAAAACAAAGCCCAGCTGGACCTATTACTACTGAGATATGTTAAGGATAATAGGAAGGGAGTCTACAATTATGCTGGTAGCAGAAAGAAAGCAATGTAAAATGTGGATTTTTTGGCTGGGGGAACAACCTTGTGATGAATAATATGGAAAATGCTGAAAAGAATAATGCCTTTTTTATTTCTGGTTTTCACAGACAAAGCCTGCTCCCAGATTTCCATGTGTACCCACACAGTTTAGGAAGGAGAGAGGCTAGCAACATTGTTTAGAGAAACAGGATATAAACTGTCCCATGGGATGACTGGTATTTGCCCGTGGGTGCTGAAAGATCTAGGTGATGTGACACCACTATCATATATGAAAATTCACAGGGAACTTGAGAGGTCCCTGGTAACTAAAAAATACTAATGTAACACTCGTCTTTAAAAAAAAACAGGCAAGAAGAAAGACCCAGGGAACTACAGACCAATCCACATCATTTCAGTCACAGGATCATGGGCACATTCTCTCAGAATCAATTTCCAAATATGTGAAGGACAAGATGATTATTTGGAATAGTCAACACGGACTTACCAAGGGCAAACCATGCCTGGCAAACCCATTCACCTTCAATGATGAAATGATTGCATTTGTGGACAAGGGAAGATTGGTGAATGTAATACACCTTGGCACTAGTAAAGTTCTTGATGCTGCCTCCCACAGCATTCTCATTTGGAAGCTCAGGAAGCATAGGCTGGAAGGAAGAACTCTTAGATGGAGTGAAAATTTGCCAGGCCACCAGTCTCAAAGGATAGTGATCAATGGCTTCATGTCTGGCTGGTTGCTGATAATAACCAGCGTATCACAGGGGACAGTACTGGGGGTCACATTGCTCATCATCATCATCAGTGACATAGATGATGACACAAAGCAGACCCTAAATCTGTGGATCACACTAAATTAGGGACAGTGACTGAAAGCTAATAGTAGAACTTCGATACAGAGGAACCTCAATAAACTTGATGATTGGACCAGAAAGTGTCTTATGACAGTTCAGCAAGAAGAAATGCAAATTTCTACACCTGGATTGGACAGGTTTGTACAGACTGGGAAGTGCTGTCAGAGAGGAGCATGGTCCAGCTGTTCCCTAAGGGAAGGAAAGCCAGGAGCCAAGGGTGATAATACAGCTCAGCAGGGTAGGGGTCTTGTCAGACAGACACTGCCCTGCAGTAACTAAGCAAGGTGAGCAGGGTAGGCCTGGAAATGATAAGCCAGGTTTAACCAGAAAGTCCAGATCATCAGACAAGCACATGCTGCTGAGGCAGGTATGAGGTAAAGCCAGGAAGCCAGTTGGCATGTCAGGATGAGGTGTGGCCACTCTTAGTGAGGGCAGCCAGGATCTGACATAGCCTAGTCATCACTGGGCAGGTCCACAGTGGCAGGGCAAGGCCACGGTCAAGCTGGAAAGTCAATCTGCAGGTCAGGTTCTGGATTAAGAATTGCCACATCCAGCTGGATACTGCACTTGACATGCTTTGTCCAGTTCTGGAACAATGTCTTCCCTTCTCCCCAATTTAAAGCAAATAGGGGCCAACAAAGACCTACTTCTGGGACATAAGTAGGTCATTTGTGCAGAGAACATGAGGAATCTGGTCTTACTGAGTTTGGTGAAAAGGAAGGCGTCTAACTGCAGCCTACAATAACTTCTTCTAGCTCATTACAAAAGTGATGGAGCTAAACTCTTCTTATTAGTGTTAGATGATGTAACAAGGAACAATGGTCACCACCTGTGGCTTGGGTGATTCATATTGGACATGCAGAAAATGTTTTTCTCTAGAGGGATAGTGCAGCAGTGGAACAGGTTGTCCAGAGAGATTGTGGACTCTGGACATTGAAGCTTTCCGAAACTCAACTAGACAAAACCATAGCTGATTCAATCCACACTTTGTGGCAGTTCCACTTTGAACAGGAGGCTAGAGCAGATGACTTCCAGAGATCCTGCCCAACCAGCCTTTGAAAGCTTTCATGTTTCCAACATAAAGACAGCAGCACATGCTCACACTAATGGTCTATATAGCCCAGTGTTCTGCCTCAAGCAATAGACACCAAAGTCAGAGGGTAGAGACAGGACAAGCCTGAAATACTACTTTGCCAGAACACTCTCTCAGCTTCTAGCATTCTGTGGATCAGCAGTTTAAACAGGTTAAAATAATTCATAAAGTCAGACCAAAAGCTAAAACCCACTCAAGACATATAACATGTTTACGCAATTTTAAGTTCTTCATTCAGTTCAAACTGGGGGAAAAAACAATGCTTAAAATCCACTTTCTTAAACTGAAGAAATCAAAAAAATTTGTGTTTGGGGAGTGGAAAGCACACTATAGTAAAATTTTTAAAATGTATGTATGTGGAAGTCTAAGAAAATTTAGCCAGCCCTTAGCTGACAGACTTGACAAACGGGTGCGTTCATACAATCTACAGGCAACGAGAACCAGAACAAACTGTACTCTGGCCCTTGGAGAGGCAGGAAATTCATACCCCCTGACTTTGACCATCTAAAAATTAGGTGTCTAGTCTGGCAGGTCATCCAGGCTCTCTGCATACTCAGTGGAAATACAGGCATTTATACAAATGTGTGTCAGAGTTGTAAGCAATCACCTTCTAGAAGTGTGTGTCTCCTTTCCTTGATCATAAGGTCAGATATACAGCTCCTGGATTAGATGCTTTCTTTCTAAATGTTAAATTTAAGTGAAATACATACCAAGCATAATACACAATACAAACTATAGGTTAACATAGTCTCTCATCATAAAGTCTGAAGGGCCCACAATGCTCTAAAAAGCACAGAAATGCAATGCTATATTGATGTATTTTTTGAGAAAGAATGTTTGAACACATTATTCAATAATATGGGCTAAATTCACCACTGCCATCAGCAGTTTCACTCACCTAAAACTAAAGAAAACTAACGGCGTTTGCTTACAGACACAATAGAAACATTTCTCTATCAAGGCCCGTATTTATGAAGACAGGTAACTAGGGAAGGGACATTAAGGTTTTCCTTTCACGTTTCCTGAAAGTGAGTTACAACTTTCAACACTGTAGAGGTTTTAGCTTCTTTTCCCAATTATGAGAAGCCTTGGCAAGAGCAATTTCTGGTCTGTCAGTTCCCTCTGCTTTATGCACACTCCTAACTGGAATTTTTGGAGTTTTTAGCCTGGTATCAATCAAACTGACAAACAACAATCATGGAAAGCCATGAAGATACTGTAACCTGATGGAAAACACAGTAGAAGATACTGACATTGGCACACTATCAAAGAATTCACTCTTGAGAAAAATCTATGGGAAAATTTAAGGCTGCAGTGTTTCCTCTGATTAACTACTCTAATTTTAGCTTCTTACAAACCAAGCTGATTATATGTTGTCTTGTATAGACTTGTTTCTTTACCCAGCTAGGGAGACGATATTCTAACAGAAAAATCTGCATAATTAGAGACTATGCAAGACAAAGCTTTGGGCTTTTACTGTTGAATAGGAGCCTGGTTTCATGTTAAAAGCTTCCTGTTCATAGGAGTGACCCCCACCCTCAGCCCCTGTCTCCAAAGCCAAACTAACCCCCAAAACAACTTGCACTGCTCTCAAGACATTTGGTTTCCAGGGCACTCCCAACATTTTTCTATACTTGATGCATTATTCAGCGTTCCCAGGACTAGTGGGAGTATTACTGCTGAGGACTGGAAGACAGAAGTACAAACTGTTCATAATTAAACCTTATCACAACTTACTTCTGCAAGTTCTTTCGTCTGGATTTAAAATGAACCCTGGGTGGCATCTACAGTAATAGGAGTCCTCAGTGTTAACACATTCATGTTGGCAACCTTGGTTATCCAAAGCACAGTAGTCTACAACTGAAAAAGAGCAAGATCAACATGTACAATTAGTAAAACAAAATTAGAACTATTATGCCTAGATATTATGGTACTAGTTATATGCAATAGATACATAAAAAAAGGAAAAGCTGCCATAATTTCTGTCCTGAAGAGCCTTTCTGCAAAAAGTACTGCACTTTCAATACCAGTTGGTAAATCAGATTTGATATGGGTCCTGAATCATTTATCCTACCGTTTGAACATTTACCAACTGTTGGATTGTCAGGAGCCTTCTCAGCACGTTTTCTCAGATCTGGAAACCATGTCTCAGTCAGTAACATCATGTCCAGATGTTTATGCTGTAGACCAGGGTGTAGCAAAGTTTTATTTAGCTTTGTCTTCTATCTCTTCAGTTCCAGACCTGGAATTGCTCTACTTTTCCTTAGTTCCTTCTCAGCTCTATTAGTTCTCAAGAACTGTTCCCATAGCCTGAGTATATAGGAGACCCACGGCAATACCTTCTACACCAAGTACTGTCACAGGACATTCCCTCTAATGTGCTGCAGATGCATCCTGTACAAAGCAGCTGCAGCTACGAAGCTTGAGAGCTTCAGGCTGATACCACTGCTATTTTGTTTATATAATGCCTTTTCTATGAGAGAAACAAAACATCACAGCCAGGTCCCGTCACTTACTTCATAAGTCCAGTCATTTATTACACAAAACCTTATTTACAAGATTGATTGCCAAAGGATAATAAGGTAATACTTTAGGGTTTACTCAGTCAAGCCAATTCAAAAGTGCTAAAGAAGTTAAATGATTTTTTTTTTAATTTCTTTTCAGGTTAAGCTGTTTCTTCACAAAGAAAGTCTTAGAAAGAATTAAAGATAAGTCACAAAGCAGGTGTTCTGTCCCCAAAGAGCTGCCAGGCCTGCATTAGGCAAGTTTACCTGATTCTTCCTGCAGAAGACAGTAATGTGCTCAGCTTCACACAGACATTTAATGAGACAAGTTTCCCTTCTTTGCCAGCTGAGTAAATTTTTTCATTACTTTGTACAGCCAAGCCTCCCAAATTGTTTTAAGAGGCAGTAATTTGTTTTAATGAAATCAGTTCTTTTTTCCATAGTTCTGCCTTTGCAAATCATGCATATACTCATGTGTCCTAAGATTTTTAGTCAAGGTTATCTCGTCAGGAAATTGGATAATAGATTTAGTTACTTTGAAAGAGCTTCTTGTAACCCTTCAGAATATTTGTGTTTAATCAAGTCAAATTAGATTACTTACTGGCTACTATGTGAGACCGTTTTCTTGGCAAGCGCATTCCTGTTTCCAGCCTGAATAGCTTCATATAAAAACATATTTACTGAATATATATTTCAATGATATAATGTGTCATACAGTTTGTCAGCTTTCCTCTTAAATTACTTCTAACCACATGCACATTTTCAAGTGTTTTTATTAAAGACACATTAAAAAATAAGTAGGCCAAAGACATATGATCTTTTTCTATCTAACATCATATCTGGAAAAAAAACCCATATGGATCACTCCTCTGCATTTAAACCTGTCCTGGTTTGAGTTAGAACAGAACTGATTCTGTTAGAACAGAACTCATTCTGTTCAGTGATTTTACTTTCCAGCTCGGTCTCTTCTAAGTAACGGCACTTTCTGAAGTTAATAGCACATGTTTGCAGTCAGTGTCTGCTCCCAGCAGTGATAACACTTGATGTTCACAGTCACTGCCAGGGACTGGTGTGCAGAAAGGCTCTGGCTTAGACTCGCTCCTGTGCAGACCAAGGTCACTGCTCAATCCTGTGCCACAGTGGGGGTGCAGTAAGGTAGAGGCTGCACCTGTGGGGAGGAGCGGACAGGACAGGTGACCCTACACTGACCAACAAGGTGTTCCAGCCCACAGATGACATCCTTGGTATAAAGGTGAGGGTCTTGCCCTCTCTGGCTCTCTTCTCATCTTCAATGGCTGACATCCGAGGAGGACTCTGTCTGTTTCTGCCTTTGATCTCAGGCCATGCATCCCTGAATACAGTTCCAGAATCCAGCTCTGGTTCCCGTCTGCGGCTGAGCCCAGCCTGGGCTTCCCCAGCATCAGTGGTGACGGTGACATAGTTGCCATTAGGGGGGCTGGGTTTGGTATTGGTATTGTATATATTTGTATATATTTCATTTTATTGTTATTATTCTCATTAAAGCAGATTTAGTTTTCTTTTCCAATCCATAGGACTACCTCCCTTGCTCCTTTTCCCCTTCCCCTCTTTGGGAAAGGAGGAGTAAGGGGGAAGAAGTTAATAGCGAGTGACTGTCATTCGTCTGGAGCCAGCCCAGTCTAACCCTTGACAAAACTGTAAAAAAATTCATTTCTACCACAATACCTGCAACTGCCCAACTAATGACTATAAAGTTGAGAATAGAATAGAGTAGGATAGTTCCGGTTTTAAGGGACGTAAAATAATAATGTAGTCCAACTGCTTCACCACTTCAGGGTTGACCAAAAGTTAAAGCATGTTATTAAGGTCATTGTCCAAATGCCTCTTAAACACTGATAGGTTTCAGGCATCAGTGACCTCTCCAGGAAGCATGTTACACTGTTTGACCACCCTCTCAGTAAAGAAAGGCTTCCTAATGTCCAGTCACAGAATCATTTTGGTCAGAAGAGGCCTTCAAGATCAAGTCCAACCACTAACCCAGCACTGCCATGTCACCACTAAGCCATGTTCCTCAGCACCACATCTGTATGTCTTTTAAATACCTCCAGAGACAGGGACTTCACCACCTCCCTGGGCAGCCTGTTCCAATGCCTGAGAACCCTTTCAGTGAAAAAATTTTTCCTAATATCCAACCTAAACCTCCACTGCCACAACTTGAGGCCATTTCCTCTTGTCCTGTCACTTGTTACTTGGGAGAACAGACTGACGCCCACCTCGCTACAACCTCCATTCAGGGAATTGTGAGAGAGAGTGAGAAGGTCTCCCCTCAGCCTCCTATTCTCCAGACTGAACAGTTCCCTCAGCTGGTCCTCACAAGACTTGTGCTCTAGACCCTTCACCAGCTTTGTTGCCCTTCTTTGGACACACACCAGTATCTCAGTGTCCTTCTGGTAGTGAGGGGCCCAAAACTAGACACAGTGTTCAAGGTGCAGCCACATCAGTGCCGAGTACAGGAGGACAATCACATTCTTGCTCCTGCTGGCCACACTATTTCTGATACAAGCCAGGATGCTGGTGATCTTCTTGGCCACCCAGGCATGCTGCTGGGTCATATTCAGCCGGCTATGAACAAACACCCCAGGTCTTTTTCCACCAGGCAGCTTTCTAGCCACTCTTTCACAAGCCTGTAGCGTTGCAGGGGGTTGTTGTGATCCAAGCGCAGTACCCGGCACTTGGCCTTGTTGACCTTTACACAACTGGCCGCAGCCCATCCATCCAGCCTGTCCAGATCCCTCTGTAAAGCCTGTCTACCCCCACGCAGGTTGACACATCTGCCTAACTTGGTGTCATCTACAAACTTATCGAACTCGATTCCCTCAATCAGATCACTGATAAAGGATGAATTAATGACCTTTTAAGTGAGCAGGCAATCAATTCAGTTGTAATCTCCCTATGTTTGTTCCACCTTGTTTTTCTTGTTTGGGATTAGCTGGTAAGTGATGAGAGCCATCTTTTACTTCGAGTTACCAGTTCTACACTGCAGGCGCTTACATTGCCCTTTCTGAATTGTGGACAGCATGGGTCATCTTTCTCTTGTATTGTTATTTTACTGCTATGATGTTTATATAGATTATTCAGGATTAGGAAAATAAAGTAAGTTAAGGAGCAGGATAGAAGAAAAGGGTAGGAAGGAAAGGAGACAGAATAAGCAAAGGCATAAGGAGCATGAAAAAGAGTGTGGGAGAAGAGTTGAGCAGACTCATGGAAGATTCACAAGAACCTAGAAAGCAGGCAAAAAAATCTAGCGGTGCCAGGACTGCACAGAGGTGCCAGCAGTCAAACCACTGCCTGGAGAAAAGATCTCAAACCCAACAGCTGCAGCAATACAGAGACAGTCTGGCACCAGTGCCAGGAAAGAGAAGACAGTGTGTCCAGCAACACCAAGAAGGTGGAGAGAATAAGTGTCCAGCAGCATGATGGAGAAAGAATGGCTCATTACCACCAAACTTTAACTTAGACAGGATTTTGTTCATGTGAAAGGAGGGCAGTTAACTTGAAAAGCTGTTTAAAAAGGCAAAGTGATAGTCCTCTGCCATCCATACTTATCACTGAGCAGACAGTTTCAAATATCGTTTAGTCTATGAATTTGTCCATAAACTGTGTGTTGCAAACACTCAGTGGCTGGCCATTCAGTGGTCACTTTGAATGGATATGTTGTGAGCTGCTGGTTGTGAGATTTTGTTTAATTATCACCATTCAGGTGACTGGCTGACACATGTAAATAAAGCAATTAGTATTGTCTTTGATCCTTAACAGAGAAATTGCCCCATCAGAAAGGAGGAAGAGAACTTAATAAACGTGCCTGTGAAATGAGTTTTCTGCACTTTCTCATTTAGTACTGCTGGAATTAAAAGTTTAGAAGTCTTCTGTGTCTTGGAGAGAAAACTTTGGCTTTTGGAGAGAACCACGATGTGTACGTCCTACTGAAATTCTCTCTTCATTCTCTGGATGAGGAAGAGAGAGTAATCTTAACAAAGTCACTGCTTTTTGCAAAACTATTATTGTACTCAGTCGTCTCTGGTATATGTGTACATCAAGGTCTGTCTTCTGATCCTGCTCATTTGATAATCAATACTTCACAGAAAGGAATGGTTAACTAGCTTAAGAGTAATGAAAACTGAGTTATCACAACTGATTCAGTATTATACATAGTTTCCTTTACAAGATTTTCCAGCAAGGATGATTATTCTTTGGTGATCACATCTGCAGAAGCTGTACATTCTTGGTAGTAGCATATTCCTTAAAAATCTCAAATTGCTAAAAGTCAAATTCTGGGGACTGACAGCAAATAGAATTTGCAGACAAATTAGCATCAGAACTGCAGATTATCCAGAGAATCTTTTCCTGTTCAGGGAGTGTAGAGAGACTAAGTTCTACACAGGTAAAACATAATTAATATACATTGAACTATTCACATGCATCAGTAAGAAATGAAAATGTTGAATGATCAAATAAATGCAAAGAAATTGAAATACAGTAGTGCTAATAATGTACTTTTAAATCACAATTAATACTGCTCATTATTGCAGGGGTATGAATAGCATGAGTTCATTTTTTTTGCTAAACTAGGTATAAATTAATAGAAATCAAGTGGAGTGGAAAGACAGCTACAGAATGCAACATACCGTAGTGAAACCATGCTCTAACTGAATTGTCGTGGAGGCACCCACGAAACAGACAGCAGCAGCTATCTGAAAAATGTGGATTTAGTGCAAACAAATTTGCCTGGTACTCTGACTGTACAGGTTCAGTTGTCAGTTGGGAATTATTACTGCAAAACAAATTTATGAACACTAAGGAGTCTATTCTAAGGAAGAATGACCCAAAATGTGCACAGCTCACTGATATAAAGGGAGAATCTCTCACCTAGTGACAGATACCAAGGGGGTCGCTTAGCAACGCCAGGGTAAGGATCACTCAATCCCAGGGAGTTACACTTGGATGGTGTCCTGACTCGAGGCGGGTGGTCCTGGGAAGTGTCCTCGGCCGGCATCCTGACTCGAGGGGAGAGTCTCCTACTGCACAACCTGTTGCTCTGAGGAGAATCAACTCAAAAGCGGTTCTCCGGCAGGGCTCCATTTATACCCTGGTCAAGTGTTTGCTGTGGTCACTTTCAGGAAACCCAGGCAGGATGCAGCTAAGGGAACCTAGACTCCAAGGCACCAATATCCCCAGAGGGTCTGCTGCAGGGCCTGTCTGTAGTGCAAGCTTCGTGGACGAGGTCAGGGGGGATTGCACTGCCACAATAATTTTGAAAAAATAAAATTGAAAACAAAATAAAAATTGAAAATAATTGAGAATATGAAAGCTTCAAGTCAAATCATCAATAGAACTTATAATAGGCCTGTATCTCTCCATTCAGAAGAGAGCCAGTGAGGAGGCAGGAAAAAAATGTTAAAGATGTATCACACCTCCAAACAGGACTCTTCAGACTTTACAAAGAAATTGTTAACTGGCAAAAAACAAGTGCCACTGTAAGAATCCCTGTGATGCTATAGCAGCTACCTTCCCAGTAAGAGTATCTTGGGCAGTAGAGGACCTCTCAACTTAATGAAAACAGTAACAACAGCTGATGAATAGCTAAACATGACTACTTCAGATTAGAATACATGGTAGGAAAGGATTGGGGGTTAAATACCTACCAATAGAAGTCACAGATTTTTTTACTCAGGATATAGTCAAATCAATAGCAGAGAAATACATCTAATTTATCTAATACGGGTAAAGGTCATGACAACTAGCTAAGGTTATTGAATGAACTTCTGTGGAGTGTTAGAGGTAGAAATGTGGGCTAGAATATCTAACGCACCTTCTTGCCCAAATATCCATTATTAGTTGCATTGTCAAAACAATTCAGCTTTAGAAAGCAGGTTCTCAAAATGGCGTTATTAGGGACCAAATTATGCTGAGGATAAACTGTGTTGAGAAGTTTGAACTCTCTTATACTGAGATCATGAAGCTACAAGTAACGGAAGCACTTCTGAAGAGTAAGCGCAGAGTGAGTGTTCTACAAAACCGCGTATGTTATCCTAGGCCTAAAAAACCTCAAAACCTCATTTGTGTGTCCCATGTGAAACTACGAGCACAAAGCTCAGTTCCATAAACTGTCATCTATTTTGCATTTCAAAACAGGATTATCCTGCAAGGTAATAGCTCTGTGAAGGTAATAAGAGCCAGATTATGTTATGTTAAGAGTTGTTTAAAATGGCAAGAAAGAGTAAGCTGTTGGACAAAAGCACTGTGGTGGCCTGTGGCGGATTTAGAGCCAAGAATTCACTTGGATTCACTTCCATGGGATTTCAGCATGTGTTTGAAATTAAGCATGCATTTAAGTGCTCGTCTGAAGAGAATACCTAACAAATAAGGTGATTTTTTTTCAAGGACTCACTAGGGGTTTTTTGTGGTGGATACCAGAAGTCAATATTTTCCCAAAATGTAGCATGGAATGAAAAGTTTAAAAGATGGCTAATAGGCTAGTGAAAAAGATTATCCTGAAAGTATTTACGTGTATAAACAGGGAAGAAGAGTGAGATACTTACATGGTAATAGAGGGGGAAGTATGTTTTGTGCTAAAAAGTTATTATATTGTATTTCCACACTCACTCTTTCAAGTTGTAATTCTTCGAGCTGATGTTTGCATCTTTTCTGCCCATAGCAAAAATTCAAGGCACATGCGAGTGGGTTCTTTAGGGGGACTAAACTTTCCTTAAAGTCATCTACGCAAAAAGAGTTTGACATCTCTCCCGGCATGACCATAAAACCAAGTGAGAAATGGCGAGAAATGGCAAGAAATTGTCCTCTTTCAAGTTTTTCTATGTCTAACTTCTTTCTGAAGATGAGCTACTGAGTTTGTCTGGCTTCGTTTGTTTCTTTTCTAATGGTCACATATATTATGCCAGTACATTGCAGGCCACCTACATGGATCTAGAATAAAACATCTGGTGTTCTGTTTCAAAACAACAATGTTACTTTCTCTGTGAAATTTGGAACAACTTTCCCAAGTCATCATTCATTATCAGTAAAAGCCTACAAACATGCCAATATGTATTCTTTGTTACCTACTATTCATATGAGAGAAGAGAGCTGGATCATTGTCTGGATATTTATTTACATTGAATTTCCCTTTGGTTTGTGTCAAGAGATAACTGCGAATTGCTAAACTCATACTCACCAACACAATTCTTCCCATTGGCATCAAGCTCATACCCTTCATAACACTGACAGACGTAAGACCCAGGTGTGTTCACACAAATCTGCTGACAGGCATGTTTCTCCACAGAACAAAGATCTTGAGCTACAAAACATAATTTCATGAATATGAAATTCTTTGACCTTCGATAATGCACAGGTAGACTGTAAATCAAAAATATATTTCAGGAAGCTGTGAACAGCTCTTTAGAGATGAGCTCATTTTTAACACAGATCATGCCAATATTGTGTCAGTGAAAGTCTTACCCC